>NC_134080.1:41899169-42199307 GCF_000715075.1 Nicotiana tabacum | reverse complement strand
TTTTAGTTTCCCTGATATCATCTGCATCCCCTAAATTGATGGCTTCTGTGTCATTTAAGTTGGGCTTGGATTTCTCTTCAAACTGGCTTAACTCTCTATTTATCTCTTCGAAGGCTTCATCCTCATCGTATTCCGATTCATCATCATAATCGACCTCTTGTACAATTAGTTCAGAATCAGATTGATTTTTTAGACTGGGTTGAAGATTCGTTGTGCATGTCATGTCATTAGAACCAATATAAAGAGAACTGTTCATAAAGAGAAAAGAAGAAAACAAAGTTAAAACAAAATAAGAAGAAAAATCTTTCACTTTATTAAAATATGGGATAACAGAGTTTCACACTTTGCCGAATACAAAACAAAACTGGATTACAACCCTGGAATAATAAAAAAAGACAAGAAAGAAAAATCAGAGCCCACTACCAAGACTCCCTCCGGGTAGGAAAGGAAGTAACCATCCAATTGTTTATATTGGCCCTAGGCCCCACAAACTGTATATCTGCTTTACTGGAACCTTCTCCAGCTTCTATCACGTTGACATCGGCGAACAGCCTTTCAAATCCCTCATTCAAATCTCCATCTGGCCCAATCAGTGGTCCGAGAACTTTCGGGACCGACAACTTTCTGATACCTGCTCTGACAAATGATCTGGATAGGCGTGGGATTGGCTTAGGAAGGACCCAGACTCTTTTCCTCAACTTGCGGGCCCGCCTCACATCCGCCGCTGTAGGCTTGAACCCAACCCAAAAGTATCCAGATTTTTGGGCAAAGAAACCGGCTGAACAATACCCTGAAGATCAGCCCCTAAACCTTTTCCTGGCACAAACCCATTCTTCAACATCTCCGAGGCTACCATGACAGTTGCAGCTGCGATCCTGGGAAGTGGAAGGTCCCCGCCTTCAGAAATTTTATCCACTGAAACCGTATCGAAAACCTGGTAAACCCACGATCCCTTATCATCATCAGCTCTATGAAGGGCACGATGGCATCGCTTACGGCGCTTACATTGTCTTCCCCATGTACTATGATCTCTTGCCTATCCCACTCAAATTTGACCATCTGATGTAATGTAGAAGGCACTTCTTTGGCGGCGTGGATCCAGGGTCGCCCAACAGAAGATTATATGACACTGCCACGTCTAACACTTGAAACTCCATGGTGAACTTGGCTGGACCAATGGTTAATTCAAGTATGATGTCACCTACTGTGTCTGTACCACCACCATCAAACCCTCGAACACAGATGTTGTTCTTGTGAATCCTGTCACCATCGACCTTCAGTTTGTTCAATGTGGCCAAAGGACAGATATTGACACTGGACCCATTATTAATCAGTACTCGAGTGACTACCGAGTCTTCGCACGTCACGATCAAATAAAGGGCTCTATTATGTTCTGTACCCTTCACGGGCAACTCATCGTCTGAAAAAGTGACCCTGTTGACCTCGAAAATCTTGTTTGCTATTTTCTCCAGATGGTTCATAGAGATCTTATCCGGAACATGGGCTTCATTCAGAATTTTCATCAATACCCGGCGGTGCTCGTCTGAATGGATCAACAATGATAACAATGAGATCTGTGCCAGGGTCTTTCTCAACTGCTCCACAATGGAGTAATCTTGCGCCTTCATTTTCCTTAAAAATTCTTCCGCCTCTTCCTCGGTAACTGGATTCTTTGTCGCTACTGGATTGACCCTTCTTAACTTTGCGGGAGAAAAACACCTTCCCGAACGAGTTAACCCCTATGCCTCACATATTTCTTCCACAACTTCCTTCCCCCTGTGCATTACCATTACTTGATTGTAGCTCCACGGCACAACTTTCTTGCTGATTATCGACAACTGCATTACTGGCCTAATAACAACTGGTCCTGTGCATGCCCCCTTCACGGCTACTGGCTTGCTTGATATCCCTTGCACCGTTACTTTGACCGGCTCTGGATTCTTGGCAACATCAGACGAACTCTTCCCCATCACCACCACTGGCTCGCCTTCTACCTTTTCCGACTGTACTACTGCTTTTCCACTGATCGACTTTTCTTTCGGACTGGCACGGATCATCATTACCGTTTATGAGGGCTTCTTGAGCTTCCCTCCTTCGTGCACTAGTTCGATCATGTGGGCTTCATGGTGTGCCGACAACGTTTTCTGATTGATGTTAGGTGCCTCTGGCTCTTGGACCTCGATCCTATTTGTATCAATAAGATCTTGTACGATAGTCTTCAACTTTCAACACTTCTCAGTACCATGCCCGGGAGCCCCCGAACAATATTCACAGCTTACCGAGTGGTCCAGATTTTTGGGAAGGGGATTTGGCAATTTGGGCTCCACAGGACTCAATAGGCCTAACCGCCTCAATTTGTGGAAAAAAGAAGTATAGGTTTCTCCCAGCGGAGTGAATGTTCTTTGCCTCTGCACCCTTTCATTCTTGAAGGTCTGATTCCCATGGAAGCCTGGTCCCGAAGGATTCCTGTAGGCCCTTGGTGGTGGATAAGTGTTTTGTGGAGGTGGATATGTATTCTGGGGAGCCAGCGCACACCATTGCGGGAGAGCCGGAGGCTGGGTGTAAGTTTGGGCGTGATGGACAGAGAAATGTGGCTTTTGTGGTGGGTAGTAGGGCTGTGGAGGGACGTATGGAATGTATGAGTAATTTGAGTGATGGGGTCTAGGTTGGTAGTGAGGGGGGGACCTCTGGATCTGGGCCAAATACCTGCCTCGACTGTTGCGACATCTTCCCTTTTCTTCTTTCCGAGCGCACCTCCCGTGCCGCTCTGGATGGCTTGAATGGTTGCTTTAATCGCCGAATAGCTCAGGATTTTGTTGGACTTAAGTACCTCTTCAATCATACCGCCTATTTTCACTACTTCGTTGAAAGATTTGCCAACTGACGTCACCAGGTGACTGAAGTAAGTTGGCTCCAGAGTCTGCAGAAAGTAGTCCACCATTTCTCCCTCTCTCACCGAAGGATCAACTCTTGCCGCCTGCTCTCTCCAGCGAAACCCAAATTCTCGAAACCTTTCCCCGGGCTTCTTCTCAAGTTTCAGCAATGTGAGATGGTCAGGGACGATCTCAAGGTTGTACTGAAAGTGACCTGCAAATGCTTGTGCTAAATCATCCCAGGTGTACCACCTGCTCGGATCCTGTCTTGTGTACCATTCCAGTGCAGAACCGCTCAGACTTTGACCAAAGTAAGCTATCAGCAGTTCGTCTTTTTCCCTGGCCCCTCTCATCTTACTACAAAACCCTCGCAGATGTGCTATTGGATCACCGTGCCCCTCGTATAGATCAAACTTTGGCATCTTGAACCTTGTCGACAATTGAATGTATGGGAATGGGCACAGATCTTTGTAGGTCACACTGACTTGGTTGCCTAACCCATGGAAATTCCTGAAGGACTGCTCTAGGTTTTTAAACTTTCGAAGCACTTCGTCTTGCTCTGGGCTCTTAGCCGGCTTTTCAGTCTCTACCGGGATCTCAAAGTGAGTATTATAAGTATGAGGCTCGGGTGCTTTGAAGGTTGGTTCAGGGGGGTAATATTGGTTATCATGAGCCTGAAATAACGGCTCGCTGGATGATCTTTGCAGCGTGGCTGGTGGGGGTGGCACGAAAACAGGAACATTTGGTGGAGGAGGGTTCTGATTGGGTTGTGAAGCTTGGGGATCATAGGCATTTCTTCCCTGATAGTATTGGTGACTGGGGAAGCTTGTCGAAGGGCCGGGGGAGGGTATTCCGGCGTGTTTCCTGGTGGGAGAGTGGGAATAACAGGATGGTTAGGCACTTTTTTTACCCTAGCTAAGGCCAGCTGCATTTCTTTCATCTCCTGTCTCATCTTATCCATTTCCTCCTTCAGCATTTGATTCTCCGTCCTTTCATCCTTGACACTTTGGTCTGAACTAGTCATGCTTTTTAGTACGGGCCCTTTGGATCTTGTTTGGTAATGATAATCTGCCAGAACGTTCTAACAAACTAACTGGTTCGAAATCTCTGGATAAACAACAAACTTATCAGCGTTAGAGTTTAACACATATTGCAATTTCACGTTGGGGGATGCAATGTTCCTAGGCAGTTTAACCATTTCTAACATGTCTTTGTTTCGACCGCATGCGTCATTCCGGCTTACTTTGTTTGTGCCTTGTTTAAGTGTTTCCGAAACTTTCTTTATCTCTCTTTTTATTTCTTTCTTTTCCTTTCTTTTATTTACTTTGCCTCTTCTTTTTTTCTTTTTATTTTTAGTGGTGGTCGAATCTTATGTAGATTGCCTATGTATCATATCCCCGGATGAATCAGACCGGACGTAGTTCTGCCACAAGTGCGGAAAATAAAGACACCATTTTTGGATTTTCCAACCTTTACTAGCAAAACATTTTATTACAAGGCAAAACATTTTTGAAAGGAAATTGACATACTTGATACAGACTACAGGCTTTATGCCAAAAAGGGAAATACAAACTCCGACGGACAACAGACTCTGAAGACAAGGAAAATACAGACTCAAACTATGAATGTTTCCGAGTTTTGAATTTTGGCGCCCGCGGGGCGTCGTTCGGCCTCGCCGCGGGTTTTGGTGCAAGGACCCTTTGCAGATCTTTCAAATCTTCCATGATCTGGTGGACATAAATCATTATTGAAGCAAAGAAGGTGGTCCTTCACCACCTAAATCATCCCACCATAGCCGCAACTTGAAAGAGATTTTAGTCATTATTGAAAAAGGTTCATTTTGCATCGTGCTCATCCTGCACATTTATTAAGGTGATTAAGAAATAAAATTTATTTGACTCAACAAATTGACTATTTTTAATTTTTCATAGATTAAAAGGAAGATCCGGCTCCGCACACGGCTTTTCAGCACTTCGAGAACGAAGATTTTAAAGCTGGGTGAGTCAACTGGTCAAAAATCCAAAAAATGACTAAAAGTGGCCGTTTATGCAAAGTTAGCCTTCCGACATCCCTTTCGGGAACATTCGACTATTCTTGCCAAAAACGGCATCACCCGACTTATTTATGTTGACAATTAAAATTTGACATTTTTGGCTATTTTTATAAACGGGGAGGTTGGACCTGATGAGGGTTGCCTACGTATCCCGCACCCTGTGAGAATCAAACCGGCATAGTTCGGGTAGATAAAACAAACTTCTTTTGAAAACAAGACTCTTTCCAATGGCAAATAAAACCATTTTTCATAAACAAAACCCTCTTTTTTTTTTCATTTTCTCAAAAATTCGACAGAGTTTCGATTAACTACCTCTATCTATATTTCCTCAAAGTATTCAAAAGCCGGTCAGCATGCAAGTCCGAAGCAAACAAATGCACGGGTAGCAAGTTGGATGCATCAGGATGGTCTTTTGTCGTTTTGGTACACTTGTCCTAGATAGACCCAACCCCTGTGTTGAGCCTCCAAAGTCAAATGCACATGACACAAACAAACATTCCTACTAGGGATCCGGCATGAAGCTGAGTTATTCTAGGTTCGTAACCTGGGTATTTGTTCTAGACTGTGTACCCGAGCGGACAACTCGAGTCGAGGAGGGGGCTATGTACCGGGGACCCGCGGGATCGTCCGGCTTTGTACCTTGTCTGACCTCTTTCTTATTCCAAGGTATGACACTAACAGAATAGGGAGTCTCGACCAGCAAGCACATCCCCCGAGGTAAGAAGGGAAGGGTTTCGGCATAGTTTATATACAGTTCAGATAATATCAAAGCGGTAAAAGTAGCATTTAGCACATTAGGCCCAAACATGTAAAAATAAGATAATAAACAAAGCCAATTATAACAATTATTCCAAGCTCAAATTCTCGAACCTTGAACCAGAAGTTCGGGGCTCTTATTCCCCAGCAGAGTCGCCAGAGCTGTCACACCTCCTTTTTCACCTACGCCCGCCGGGGCGTAGGGGGAGTTTTTCCAATTAAGGGACAATCGAAACGGGATTTATTATTTAATTTAGAGTCGCCACTTAGGAGATTTATGGTGTCCCAAGTCACCGGTTGAATCCCGAATCGAGGAAAAGATTGACTCTGTATTACAGTCCGCGAACCAGAAATCTAAGTAAGGAATTCTGTTAACCCGGGAGAAGGTGTTAGGCATTCCCGAGTTCCGTGGTTCTAGCACGGTCTCTCAACTGTCATATTCGGCTTGTTTATCTTATTTTAATACATTTTGAACCTATGTACCAATTTTAACCTTGAACCGCTTTTATCATTGTCATTATTATTTTAACAGAGAATTGCAACATTGGGAAAACGTATCTCGAACCACGTCACATCAATGTACCCGTGGTTATCGACACATTTCGACTCCTTTGAGATTTGGATTTGGGTCACATAAATGTGCACCCGAGTTCAAGAAAGTAAATTATTAAAGGCGCGCCTAAAGCGACTAGCGTATTATCATTTTGGGGAAGGCCGTGAACTTTTGCTAAACGGCCCATCCCGGAGTCTAAGGATTTTTACATACACTTATAGTGGGCCCCGCAGCTTATGTATTTTTGTTTGTCGAGGCTCGTCTCATTCATTATTTAAAAGGAATTTGCAACATCATGGAAATACATCTCGAACCATGTCACAATCAATGTACCCGTGATTAGCGACACATTTCGACTTCGTTGAGACTTGGATTTGGGTCACATAAATGTACACCCGAGTTTAAGAGAGTAAATTATTTAAAGCGCGCCGGAAGTGACTTGCGCGTTATTATCTTTTGGGGAAGGCCGTGAAATTTGCTAAACGGCCCGTCCCTAAGTCTAAGTATTTTAAAACAAATATTTATTGAGGGCCCCATAATTTTGTAATTTTTATTCGGCAAGGCTCATCTCATTTTTATTCAAGGATATCCTAAAGCGACTATGATTTTCTATTTATTTATCTCTAAGAATAAAGAAAAATCCTAATCAATTAGCATTTAAAGTTCGGGCTTCAAGTTCAAATTCGGGTCCAAACAAATGGAAACACCTTCTAGTTTGAACTCGCTACCTAACTTAAGATCCGCCGCCTGCCGTTTTAAATATTAACAAACCAGCTACCATTTCGATCCAGTTCAACTTTTAGCTTTATTATATGAATTGGATTATTGGAATTAACTATATGGAATACAAAGCCATTTTGAGCTCTTTTTACGATTTGTTGAAAAATGCATCAATGCTTAAAAACTGACATCAAGCTAACATTAATCACTAACATTTGAGAACTAACATTATTTATATTGCTATTTAAAATGATGTTATTTACTCAAGTGAACTCACAATTTCAGAATTAGACCTATTAAACCAACATGCTGATTTCCATAAACTATTTGAACCTGTTTTGTGACATAAACTATTTGAAACTATTTCGCGACCACTGAAAAAAAAGAATTAAATACAGTATATTTCACAACTAGTAATCACCAACTAAGATTAAGTACAATTGATATTCCGTGTTTGTAGAAATAGATTCAATCAGTCCAGCTTATGCATTCCAAAGTCATTCCAATACATACTATGAAATATCAAGTGAACTACTGCTTATACATCAAATTAAACACAAAGAAACAAGGGAAATTAAGAAATCCATTCCAACAACTCTTTACTTCCTTTCCTTTAAATTTGAGAGCTTTAGAATGTGTACCTGGATAACGGAAATACAAGAAGATGAAGGAGCAGTCAACAACAGTAATAATACAGCAATGCAGTGACAGATTAAAAAGGAAGGAACCAGCAAAGTTCTAGCAACACCCAATGAAAACAGTAGCCAATAACCAATAGCAAACTTAGGAAGAACCAATTGAAACCCTAGAAATACCAAATAGCAACACCAATGAAACAACAACAGTATTAGTTCTGATATTTAGCAGTAAAAGAAAAGACCCACTTTTCAGTTTCTTAGCTCTCCAAACATTGAACCTTTTGGATTAAAAACCAGTATGTTTTTTACTCTCAGATTACTGAACTTTTAAATGTTAAAAATCCAGCCTAGACTCTCTCAAAAAAAGACTGAAAGAGAACTGATTTTTTTCCTCTCCGAAATGACCCTATTTATAACCCAAAAACAGGTATGGGCAACATATTTTAATCAATCCTTTTAAAGCTTTTCATACCATTATGTTTTGTTCCCCACACTTGCATGCCTTATTTCCCACACTTGCATGCCTTGTTCCCCACACTTGCATGTCTCATTCCCCACACTTGCATGCCTTGTTCCCCACACTTGCATGTCTTGTTCCCACTAACAAATGTCTTGTTCCCCACTAGCAAATGTCTTGTCCCCCACTATGTATTAAACAATGCTTTATTTTAATATTATTAGTGCTTAGTGGACAGAGCACTCAAATTAATCATTTTTAAAACTTTAAATCCCAAAATACCCCTGAAACTATTGAAATTACCATTCTACCCCCATCAACTATATCCAATCCTCCTAATCAATTAACCAAACTATAGCAGCTATAACCAATCTTAAGTGAAAAATCCTAACAATTAACTAATTAAACACATGAAACTAACTCCCAATCAACGACATTAAGATTCATCAAACTCAAATCACAATTTAAGCTTGAAACTCAATTCAGACCAAATATCATCAAAATAAAGATTCAGTGATTAAACTAACACACTTCTAGATTAAACCCAAACAAGAACAAATGAATACTGTCAATATACTGAATGAAAACAAACTGACTTCATATGCAAGAAATGATGAACAACGACAAGAAAATAAACAACATAACATAACTAAGAAAAGATAGAAATTAGAACGAGGCAAGATAATTAAAACAAGCAAGAAGAACGATAGATTCATGAACTTGTACTGCTGCTCACTACGTTTGATCATGGAAACACGCAGCTCATTGATATCAGTTTAACCAAAAGACAAGATAAAAAGAAAAAGGAGATGGACCTTCATTGTTGCCAAAAATGGATTTCTCAAGTGATTGAATATAGAAAACTCTTTGAGCAAAGCTGTACAGCAAAGGCAAATAACGAACAAAAGATTCAAGCTAATATTCCAAGAAACTCGAGCAAATCTGGAGCCAAGACCCCGTCGGAACTTCGAACTCGCAGACTGAAAATGAGTCATTTTTTAAGGGAGGGTTTTAAAGGTTTTGAGCCCGAGTTTCATGGCTGCTCGAGCATGATGAATGATGGAGTGTTTGGTTGTTTCTGTGAAGGCTGCTGGTCGACGACTGTGGAGCTGGAGTGGCGGACTGTTGGCGACTGGTTGACGAGTGACGACGTTGGGTCTGTTTGGACATCGATGGAGAATGCTGGAGCTTGCGACTGGCGGACTGGCTGGAGCTCGCGACTGGAGGGTCGTTGGGCTGTAGGTTGTCGATGGGTTGATGGAGTCGACGGTGGTCGTTAGTTCGAAGAAGAAGAAGGAGGGCAGCCATGGATGTCGATGGAGAAGGCTGGAGCTCGCGACTGGCGGACTGGCTGGAGCTCGCAACTGGAGGGTCGTTGGGCTGTAGGTTGTCGACGGGTTGATGGAGTCGACGGTGGTTGTTGGTTCGAAGAAGAAGAAGAAGGGCAGCCATGGATGTCGAGGGAGAAGAAGGAGTTGTTTGGAGAAGATGAAGAGGAGAGGGGGCGGGTGGTTTAGGGTTTGTTGTTAGGGGTTGGAAATGAGAAATGCAAAATGGAAGAAGGAGGGGTGGTCGTTTGGGCTGTGGGGCAGACCGGGTCGGGGATGGGGTATGGGTTGGGTATCTGGGCTGTCTTGGACGGGTTTCAATTTCAAAGGGAAGAAAATTGTTTGGGATGATGGACTTTGAATTGATTTGGCCCAAATATGACTTAACACTCTTTTATTTTGCTTTTCTTTTTCTGAAACTAATAAAACTATAAATTCCAAAAATCCTAAATTAACTTATAGGACTAGGTTAATTTATAAAAGTACCAATTAACTTTTAATAACAATTAACACACACAATTAAATAAAATCACACAATTGAACAATAAAAATGACAAAGCTACCAAAATTCATATTTTTGTGATTTTCATTCTTTAAAATAGGACATGGTCTAATTAATTCAAAAATACATAATTAAATCCTAAATATGCATGCAACATGTATTTTGGTATTTTTTAATTAATTAAAACAGGATAAACATTCACAGACAAAAATAATTATCCATAATATCACGCAATGTTCTCAAAATTGTACCCAAAGGCAATTTGTTTTATTTTTCGATTTCTTTGGGAGTAGTTTTCGTGAAGCAAAAATCACGTGGTCACACTATCGAATTGATAAATGAATTTCTAAAAATATTAAACTTTATTTTATAAAATTTTTAAAAGAGAATTGGTTTTTCTTTAGATAATTGTTCCCTGTTGACTTCTTGATTGACTGTCTGTGCGTTTAATTTCAGAACAGGCCGAACGCCTCGGTAGATTAAATAGATGCATCTATGGTTCGCGCCATTCGACCCTCTGGCAGTGCACATTTTAAATATTATTGGATAGGGCCGTACGCCCTCGGCATGATATGCGCATGCTTGTATTGCTTGCTTGAGAATGTTAAATGTTGATAATTGCCCCTTCCTGGCCAAAGATAAATTGATAAAGATAATGAAAAGTAAACCTTTGAAAATCCTTTATTATTTGAGAAGTTGTTTACCTACTTTCCGGCTTTATGATTTAAATTTTGTTTTATGACATCCATGAATTCCTCATATTTTTTCTATATTATCATGGGGCCATTAGTAAGTGTCGAAGTTGACCTCTCGTCTCTACTTCTTCGAGATTAGATGGGATACTCATTGGGTACACGTTGTTTTTGTACTCATACTACACTTGCTGTGCATTTTTGTTGCATAGGTTCAAGTGTGGCTAGTGGCTTAGTGGCATAGCGGCATGGTTGATACAGAGACTTAGGTGAGCTACATTTATCGAGACGACCCGCAGCCAGCAGAGTCCCCTTCATAGTATTTTACTGTGTTTTTCATTTCTGTCCACTTGTATTCCGGATAATTACTATATTTTATTTCATTCTCTAGTAAATGCTCATGCACTTGTGACACCGGGTTCTGGGATGATTATGGGGTATCTTGTATTAACTTATTAACATTCATATTTGATTTGAAACGATTATATTTTACTAGTAAAATTGAAGGAAAAATCATAGTTTTCAAAATTATTTAAACGAGAATTTAATTAAGTATTTTGGTTGGCTTGCCTGACAGCGATGTCCAGCTCCATCACGACCTTTAGTGGAATTTGGGTCGTGACAGCATGGTATCAAAGCACTAGGTTCCCTTAGGTCTCACGAGTTATGAGCAAGTCTAGTAGAGTCTCGCGGATCGGTATGGAGACATCTGTACTTATCTTCGGGAGGCTACAGGGCTGTTAGGAGACTTCCCTTCTTTATTTCCTCATCGTGTGATTCGATTCCTTTGAGGCTTATGCCTTTATTTCCTTCATATTCAATCTTATACGACGTGGAGCTCTTATTATAAATCAGGAATCGAGAAATTTTAAAGGTACTACAGAGGTAGTGCGGGATACTTCTCCCTACGTAGTTGATTTGACTATTGTCGTCGCCTTGCTGAAGGATATTCTGTCGTTTCAGCTCAGTAGCTGTACTTCTGAGAGCTCTGAGGCTAGGCACAAGTTGCCATGATGCTTATGAATGGTTGTCGCGCGGTATTGATGTGATGGTAGGATGCTTGCCTACGTGTTGGGCCAATGAATGACTTGAATGGAGGTTTACTCAGTGCATGATTTAGAGGTTCGGTATTTTATTCTCGGTAGGGGAAAGGCAATCGGGCTAAGAATGTTCATATTTGGGACGATGAAGTGGTGAGGCTTGGTATTTGTGAGCGTGGTGGAATTCTCATCTATGACGAGATGTCATTGTCCTTGTTGAATGTACTAAGTTCACCAGTGTTAAGGCCTTCTACAACTCATCTTTGGGGTAAGATATTGTAAGATAATGTTGGAAAAGCAGCTGTCAGAGATTGCAGGGTGCGGTGGTTTAGGATAGAATGTGTATTCCTAATACTGACGGCTCGATAAAGATGATCTTCGAAAAGGTTTAGAAGTTAGAAGCGGTCTATTGGTTCAAGTGCTACCGAAATAGATTTTTTGATCTGAGGCATCATCTGAGAAGCAAAAGATGAGGAAGGGCGTGTGGAAAGCGTCATGCGGTGGTTAAACTTCCAGAAGGCCAGGTGTAAGAAGCGGAGGTCGAGTAGTTTCTTAAAGAAGTGAGTCTACCCAAAGTGGGAGAGTGGTAGAGTAGTATGCGGATGCAGTGGCTGGGTCTACGGACTTAATTTGAAATATCGGCTATTATTCGGCGGGAGATTTGATATGATAAAAAAGAGCTGCTTGATATGAAGAAGGATACAATGTAACTTCGAATTGGAGTATATTGTCGCACATTTAGTTGATGTCCACGAGGAGTGAATGGACTTGTGCAGCTGGTGAATGAGCACGGGCTTAGGTGGGTTATCTCCTGTGGGCAAATCATCGGTCGTGTCGTTGGCGAAGCTTCTGCGAAAAATCCTACCGACTATATGGTGAAGAGGTCGGGCATGTGAATATGGTTTACGATTCAGAGTATTCATAAATGGTTTTACAGAAAGATTTCATGGAACTCGGCGGGTTGGTTGTGCTAGATCATGTCAACAATGAAGAAAGAATCTTGTTGGATTCCAGAGTTGGGTAATAGTGGCTTCAAGCTAAGTGGGAGAGTCCCACTGCCTACAGTTGGATTGCATAGTTGTCTATTTATGAGATTTCGGGTTAATAGCATGTTGATGGGTTACTTAGGCTAAGGAAAAGGAAAAGGAACATAAGAGGTAATTTGAGCAAAGGAATTGTTAAAGGTGTACTATGGTTGGCCTTATTGGCTCATGTTCAGACTTGGGGAAGAAGTCAGGATTTGTGCCTTGTATAGATGCGGGTTTCAAGGTAAGTGATTCTGCCGGGTGCTTCGTCGAGAGGGTATTCATGTGCTAGAAGATTCATGGAGTTAAGTATATTCGGGGCCAAGTCAGAGCGGGTTGGTCTCAACAACGGTCCTAGTGGACTCAAAGGGTAAAGTGTGGTGCCTAATGATTTCGAGCCTATAGGTACGGTTAAGAATCAAGCTTTTTTAGCAGCTTATGAGAAGAGGCCCAGGATGTTCTATGATGTTTTTACTTGCAGTACAGCATTTGGGAGGAAAATGATAAAGGACTTCGGATTCTTAGAGGGATTTTCAGAATGGGCATACTAGTTGAGGATGCGAATGTGCGCACAAGGGAGGTATGAAATAGTTCGTGGGATTTGAGACAACATGGTCTCGTGATTCAGGGTCACTCGGGATGAGTGTAGATGAAGTGTACTATGTGTTGAATAGTGTTATTATTATTTCAAAGGCCATCAAGGGTAAACTAGACGACGATAGATTGGTTAGCCATAGTTGAATTGGCATATTGGTGGTAGTGATAAGTTCCTTCAGCGTGATCAAGTTATGCAAGTGATTTGTGATGGTACGCGTGAGGCTTGTCGGCTGCCGTAATTGATGTTATTCAGAAGTATTCTATTGTTATGGCCTGATATATGTAGGCGGATCCTGAAAGGGCTATGGTGCCTTAGACCACTACTTAGAGATTTGCATATTCTATGGTTATGAGAACTCATCTGCGTGTTGCTATGGTTCTCCTGAAGTGAGTTAAGTAAAAAGTTTTTATATGATGAAGTATTAATCTATTAGTGGTCCAGAAGTTATGATGAAATTCTGGTGCTATCGCATATTGGCGTGTTAGGTGCGGTGAGTGGTATAGAATTTGAAAGTGAGGATCAAGGTTGCGGTTTGGTGTTGACAAGGATGTCGCGAGCTCGGATGAGCAGGAAAGGAGTTTGGAAGTTCAAAGTAAGTTGGTATTGTCTTCAGCGTCACCTGAGATTAGTGCCTTGTACAAGAGGCTTCGTGTATTGATTTGTGGATTCTTGATTTGCTTTATAGCATGGTATGGCCGGTGGTGAGGATGTGCAGACTTGTTATCTGGTGCGGAAGGTCGTGGGAGCGTGTCCCACGGGAAGATTGTATAAGTGTGGTATGTAGTCACTTGATTGATTGAAGAATTAAACCAAATATGAAGATGGTGGTGATATCATTAATTTGAGAATTTATGCCTGGAGGGCACTCAGTTTATTAAGTTGCGGACTATGGAGGACTGCTCCGGTTATGATGGTTGTTTTTGTGTGCTATGGGAAAAAGGGGTTATTATGGACCCGCGAAATATATGGACCTAGTTCGGTACGATCTGAATCAGCTTGAGGTCTATGAATGGATTTAAATATGAATATGGGCTCTATATCAGGCCAGATGTGTTCATTTCAGCATAGCACTCCTTATGAAGGAGTATTCGGATGTTGGATGCTATTTCGTTGTCGACCATTTCATGTAATGCTATATTGTGCCGTGTGGGTTGTGAACAGCTCGATAAATTCCTTATGTGTTGAGGTCCCACGTAGCGATGGTGTTATGTGAGCAGGATGGCTCTTTAGTTTCAGAACATATATCGCACCTTAGTTGTACTTGAGTTTGTTAGCTTATAGTGCTATATGTCTTCCCAGGGATGGTATTATACACTTAGCGTGCTTGTGACCTATATTCGGTATTTTGTTGTAATGAGCAATTTAGCTCGATGTGTATCTCCTTATGCGAATTTTATGAGCAGATCAGGTGGCACGCCGCCACGGGTATGTTATTTGGATCCAGTTGCACGCTGCAATAGTGTGATGTTGAATACAACTTTTTATATCCTATTTTTGAGTGTCTTGTTTCCCATTTTCTGAGGAAAGTTCATATTAGTGCATGAGTTGAGTAGTCCTTTCTATAGTCCGTTTCCCTTTTGTATTACGTTCGAGTTGGTAGCCTATTGGCATCGTGGCATCATCTGGGACTTTTGATCATGTCTGAGGTGGCTTATTGCTTGAGTAGTTCGTACTGGGTGAGACGGGATTATTGGATCTATGATCGGTGCGATCGGATTATATGAAGTATATTAAAGAGCAAAGACCATTATTTGGTTCAGAATGAGGTGATGGTTCTTGTCAGGTGTATAGACCCAATGATTTGTTGATTCCGCAGTTGGTTATGAATTTCTACACGTCTCTTCCTTCATGGAGGTATTGTAAGATTTAGAGCAAGACCTATGTATGTCATGAAGTGCAATGGGAGCAACATAATCGTGGAAATTCCGGCTATTGTTATCAGATGATGTTATTGTGGTCCTGTAAATAAAGCGGTGCAAGGTGTGAATTTAGCAAAGGTATGCAGTCATGTTCTGGTTCATTGTGTGGTGATTGATATAGTGTTCATATGTTGGAAACAGGCCTAGCAGAGAATTCCGGATGTTGGAATTAGGCTCTAAGGCTTATTCGCTTAAGTGAAAGGATATCTTCAGGTTGATCAAGCTAAGGTGCCCAGCTAAGTTGTTGTAGCATGGGTAGGTGCTCGAGGTGTTAAACAATGATTTCAGACATCTCCAGCACAGTTCTCAGCACGTTCGAGGGCGAACGTATGTGTAAGTGGGAGAGAATGTAACGACCCAATCGGTCGTTTTGAGCTCTAGCACATCGTTCAGTAGTTTGAGGCCATGAGCAGTTTCACTTTAGGTATTATGACTTGAGTGCACGGTCGGAATTGAATTCCGGGAAGTTTGGAGTTGATTTGGAAAGAGAATTCTCATTTCGGAAGCTTTAAGTTGAAAGAATTGACTAAGGTTGGAGTTTTGAGTAAACGACCACGAAATCGGGATTCGAAGTTTCCATAAGGTTCGTATGATGATTTCGGACTTGGGCGTATGTCCGGACTGGTTTTTGGAAGACCTGGGGAACATTTCGGCGCCTATTGTGGAAGTTAGCATTTTGAAAGAATCTCACAAGTTTGGGTTGAAGTGCATTTCAGCGTTATCAATATCCGTTTGGGATTCTGAGCATGGGAACAACTCCATATGGTGATTCTGGTATTGTGAGCGCGATCGGAAGTGAATTCGGAGGTCCGTAGGTCATCTTGGAGTCATTTGGCTAAAGATAGAAATTTGAAGGTTTTTGGGAAGTTTGACCGAGAGTTGACTTTTTGATATCGGGGTCGGATTCCGATTCCGGAAGTTGGAGTGGGTCCGTAATGTCAAATATGACTTGTGTGTAAAATTTGAGATCAATCGGACGTGATTGGACGGGTTCGACATCGAATGTTGAAGTTTGAAATTCTAAAGTTCTTCAAGTTTGAAATGGAGTGTGATTCGTAATTTTAGCGTTGCTTGATATGATTTGAGGCCTCGAGCAAGTCCGTAATGTGTTTTGGGATTGATTGGTATGATTGGTTGGGGTCCCGTGGGCCTCAGGTGAATTCCGTATGGTTAACAGATCAATTTTTGGAATTGGAAGAAGAAGAGATCAGCTGCCTTCTGGTGTAACCGCACCTGCGAGGCTTGGGCTGCAGGTCTGGAGCCGCAGAAGCGGCCCTTGGGTCGCAGAAGCAGAAATGGACCGGCCAGTCTGGGACTGTAGATGCAGTTGATTTGTTGCAGATGCGTGACCGCACCTGCGGAAGGAGAAGCACAGATACAGAAGTTGAGGCTAGGAGGAGGACCGTAGAAGTGGATGGTAGCTCGCACCTGCGGAACTGCAGAAGTGGTCAGGTGACCGCAGGTGCGGAATTGCTCGAGGTAGTAAGGTTCTTTAAAATCGGGGGTCTTGGCCATTTTCCTCCATTTTACTTTTGTTTGGTGTTTTTTGGAGAGCTTCAAGAGAGGGATTTCATCATCAAACATGAGGTAAGTTAATTTTACCCTTGTGAGTTAAATACATGGTTTTGTTACGGATTTGAGCATGAAAATTGGTAGAAACTTAGGGTTGAGGGAAAACCTAGAAAATTGATATTCTTCGATTTTGGGTATGAAATTAGGAGAAAATCATATATTTGAGTTCGTGAGTACATGGGTAAATTTTATCTTCGAAAATTTTCGAAATCCGGGCACATGGACTCGAAGGCGTTTTAGTCAACTTTTTGATTGGGGTTAGGAATTGTTATAAATTTGATTATTATGAGTAATTGGACATATATTATTGAATTTTGCATATTTATTGGCTAGTTTTGGAGCGTTATGCACCAATTTAAGTCTTCAGAAGGGTGTGGAATGCCGGTTATGGAACTTCGGAGCGAGGTGAGTCTCCTTTCTAACCTTGTAAGCGGAAATTTTCCCCATAGGTAAATTAATTGGATTTTTGCTCCTATTTGTGGGGAACTACGTACGTGCGAGGTGACGAGAGTCTGTGCGTAACTACTATTATGTTTAAGTCCGGGTAGTCTAGGACCCAAAAACATGCTATACTTGGAATATTTGTAATCTTATTGACAATTGAATTGCTTAAATCCCATCGAATTAGTAAATGAATTTCTAAAAGGATTAAACTTTATTTTATAAAATTTTTAAAAGAGAATTGGTTTTTCTTTGGATAATTGTTCCCTGTTGACTTTTTGATTGACTGTCTGTATGCGTTTAATTTTGGAATGGGCCGAACGCCTCGGTAGATTAAATAGATGCATATATGGTTCGCGCCATTCGACCCTCTGGCAGTGCACAATTTAAATATTGTTGGATTGGGCCGTACGACCTCGGCATGATATGTGCATGCTTGTATTGCTTGCTTGAGAATGTTAAATGTTGATAATTGCCCCTTCCTGGCCAGAGATAAATTGATAAAGATAATGAAAAGTAAACCTTTGGAAATCCTTTATTATTTGAGAAGTTGTTTACATGCTTTCCGACTTTATGAGTTAAATTTTGCTTTATGAAATCCATGAATTCCTCATATTTTTTCTATATTATCATTGGACCATTAGTAAGTGTCGAAGTCGACCTCTTGTCTCTACTTCTTTGAGATTAGACGGGACACTCATTGGGTACATGTTGTTTTCATACTCATACTACACTTGTTGTGCATTTTTGTTGCATAGGTTCAAGTGTGGCTAGTGGCATAGCGGCATAGCGGCATGGTTGATACAGAGACTTAGGTGAGCTGCATTTATCGAGACGACTCGCCGCCAACAGAGTCCCCTTCAGAGTAGTTTACTGTGTTTTTCATTTCTGTCCACTTGTATTCTGGACAGTTACTGTATTTTATTGCATTCTCTAGTAAATGCTCATGCACTTGTGACACCGGGTTCTAGGATGATTATGGGGTATCTTGTATTAACTTCTTAACATTCATATTTGATTTGAAACGATTATCTTTTACTGGTAAAATTGAAGGAAAAATCATAGTTTTCAAAATTATTTAAACGAGAATTTAATTAAGTATTTTGGTTGGCTTGCTTGACAGCGGTGTCCAGCTCCATCACGACCCTTAGTGGAATTTGGTTCGTGACAATGCTATAACTTGATTATTTTCGCATGAGCTTCGTTCCCTTAGCATATTTTGATGTCATGATTATTATTTTGGATAGATTCGACGCGAGTGGAGGGCGATTCGAGGGGCAAAAGCGTCACGGGCTAGAGTTTGGACCGGATTGAGGTGAGTAATGATTGTAAATGTTGTCCTGAGGGTTTGAAACCCTGGATTTGCCCATCGTTGTGCTATATTGAGGTGATGCACACGCTAGATGACGTGCATGGGGTCGTGCACCGTTGGGGATTGTGACTTAGTCCATCCCGAATGGATGTTTTACCACGTATTTGATTGAAAACTATTTGCTATTATCATGTTTTGGGCTAAATGGCATATTTGGGACTTGTGCCAACTATTTGAACCCTTAGGGGATTTTTACTGATATTTCCTCACTATTTTGACTTTATACTTGAACTCAGTCATGCTATATTCTACTATTTTCATAACTCAGCCATGTTTACTCTGCTTTAACACTTAAAATGATCTTTTAGATGATATTTTGGGCTGAGCATCATGTTCTACTATTGCCCGAGTGGCTTGTGAGATTCTGACTGAGTAAGGCCGAGGGCCTATGTTGTGAGAAAACACATGATTATGATTATGAGGCCGAGGGCCTGAGATTTGTATGCCACGAGGTAGCTTGTTGATATGAGGTCGAGAGCCTATATGATTATGCCACGAGATGGCTTGATATTGCGCTTGGGCCGTAAGGGCCCTTCCAGGAGTCTACACACCCCCAGTGAGCACAGATACCCATTGTGATGTGAGATATAGCCCGAGGGGCTGGTATTGTTCCATGTGTTTGGCCGATGGGCTAATTCGCTTGGTATTATTCTCGGGGGGAAGTTCTTTATGTGTTTATCTTTTCTAGTTGCCTGTCATTTACTTGCTTAACTGCTAAAAAGGCATTTCTAAAGAAGTTTAAACTGAACTAAAGTGACTTTACATATTT
This sequence comes from Nicotiana tabacum, assembly GCF_000715075.1. NCBI lineage: Eukaryota > Viridiplantae > Streptophyta > Magnoliopsida > Solanales > Solanaceae > Nicotiana > Nicotiana tabacum. The sequence goes on along the minus strand of NC_134080.1, from coordinate 42,179,999 downwards.
CCACAGTTTTAATGTTTTTACTGGCTTTTACTATTTCTTTATAGCCTGTTGATGTGCCTTTATATGATTTCCTATTACTCAGTCTGCATTTATTATTATTACTCACTGAGTTGGAGTACTCACTTTACTCCCTACACCCCGTGTGCAGATTCAGGCGCTACAGGTCCTGCTTGCGATGGTTGAGAGCTTCCAGCAGACTTTGGAGATTCACTAGGTAGCTGCTCGGCGTTCGCAGCCTAGTGCTTTTCCCTCTATCTTATTATCCTTGGGAGGCTATAGAACCTTTAAGAAAAGCTTCACATTCTTGAATTCTTATCGTGCATCCTTGATTCAGCTTGAAATGTAACTCTTTGAATTCTTTCCACGCGTTCGCATGTGCGCATGAGCGCTCAGTATCAGATGTGCATCTATGGCTTGTGATTCCCTGATCAAGGGGTGGGATGTGATCTCTATGTGTTGATGTTGGGCCAGTCTGGAGGACTTGAAGCCGAATTTTGCCTACAACTTGAGTATTGAGGCGTTGATTGTGTGACCATGTGCTTGTGGATTTGTATGTTCGATAGTGTCCCTGTTAGTGGGAGTGATGACTGGGTAGCTACGTGATGAGTATGTTATGACTACGAGGTGTATTCATATGATTTGGAAGTGACGAGAATGGTCTGCTGGAGGATAGAAAAACTATTAGGTGCTTGATTTTCATCTTGATTTGAGGTATAGCCTCGAGTTATGGGTGTGTGAAGAATCGTTTCATGTTTTATAGTTGGAGAGTGAAGTAGATTTTGTGTTGTGTAATGAGTTCAGACTCAGGAAGATTAAGTGACTACGTAATGTATATGACGGTGGAAGGATATAAAGAAATGTTAGTTTGAGGTGAAGAAGGTGGGCTATCTCCTGCGGAGTGTTCTGAATGTTGTATGATCCTTATGTGGTTTGTTAGAATGTCTCTTTTACTAGCGAAATGTATGTACTGCAATTTGAGTTTGGGTCACATAACAGAGTGGGCTTGATTGTTGCGAGGGTGAATGCAAGACTTGTAGAAGATTTGAAGTACGAGATGGTCTGTGTTGTACTAGCTTATGAAGGATTTAGTTTAATCTCACCATGGTATTATGGGATTAATAGGGTGTACGCATTATGAGTTATTGTGTGTTTGATCTATGGCTTTGAGCCAAGTGGGGGAGTCTGCTATTGATTAGTTGATGGCACGATTATGTGCTACGTTGGTTCCGGTTTGAGGCGTGCTAATGGGTCAGTTATGGATTGCAGAGGTTGAGACCGAGCATGGCTCGAGTAAAGGAAATTTCAATAAAGGTTATGCTATGATTTATGGGTGTATGAGAGTCACGGAATGACTTGAGTCGTTAGTGGTAAAGGATGCTCGGTGCATGGGGCAGGAAGTTACTTGGTTGCATTAAGGTGAGGCTACATTCTGCGGTGTCGGAGTGCTAATGAGGCACAAGTTGTTCGGTTCATTTGATTAGGCTAATTGCAGTTTGAGTAGAGTGGATGACTCTAGAGAATGGTTCTAATGTGTTCAAGATTTTAGATGTAATAATTGGAGATTTTCAAGTTGTATTTTTTTGGATAGAAACTGAGGTTTGCATTGGAGGGTGTCAAGACTTGTGGCATTTCTATATCAACTATGGGATTCTATTTATCAGAATCAGGAAGGTGAAGGTAACAGATTTAGATTCACAGGAAGTCTCTTCAGAGTAAAGTATTTCGAATGTGGTGCTTTTGGGGACGTTTAAGAGAGTATTCAGCGGCCTATGAGCCTTAGACGGTGTTTTTATGATTGGGTCTCGTATGGTGAGTCTGGGTTGAGGAATTGTGGTGTTATAGCAAGAAGGAGTATCAAGTGGAAGGTAAATCAGAAGGGCACTTAGATAAGTGGGATGGCTTGGTAGTAGGCCAGATCGACGAGTAAGTATATGATTAGTTATTTGGATGCTTATGAGGTAAAGAGTTTATACAAGTGTTTCACATCAATGCTCTTGGGTGATAGTGACATGCGTAGTTTGGTTGAGTTAGAAGGATTCAGACCTGACGATTAGTTTTGTGCAAATGGAATCCGGAGAGTTCTTGATGGTTTCTACCACGGTTAAAGAGGTATTTTTTGTTGGCGTGAGGAGCATGGGATGTATAGTGATTTTATTCTAGATAGGATCAATGGAAAATTCTTGGCTAGTTGAGTACATAGTTGCTTGCGGCTTGGAAGGGATGCGAAGTTCTCATGGTTATCCTAAGACGGTATGGTTTATGCGGCATGTTGTGTAGGATTGGGATTTGAATGTGTAAGGTCTTGGTTCAGTTCTGAAAGGAAGATCATTAAATCTTTAGGCAACGGGCAGCTTCAGATGATTAGGGAAATAAGCTTCAGATGATTAGGGAAATGAGCTTCGGATAATTAGGGAAATGATATTACTAATTGGTGTGGCTTGATGAGGGGATACGTTTCAGAAAAAGGGCAAGTGTTTGAGTTGATGGTACTCATTAGTATTGCAACACTCTCTTGTTGGATCGACTGCTGGTATTCGAGTTTGCTTGGTGGCACAAAAGAATTATAAGAGTACCTCTCGTGGAATGATTGGGTATTAGAGGTGTGTTGTATATTCGGACGGCAGAATTGGGATCAGATATAGAGATTCATGTGCTATATGGAATTGGAAACTGGGAGTCCTCATATATAGGTTATGTTGTGGTTGTGGGTCGCGTGTATCGACACTGTATAGTGACTATCGGGGTTTGGAAACCCGAGTGGATCTTTTGCGGCTTAGTATGTTAGATTTTGATGAAATATTGGGTACAAATTGGTTGTCTCTGTGTCATGTTATTCTGGACTATTGTGTTAAGGCGGTGATGTTGGCTATGCCGGGAATGCCACGGATTGAGTGGCGAGGTTCGACGGATTATGTTCCTAGTAGGGTGGTTCCTTTTTTGAAGACCCAGCGGTTGTCTAGGAAGGGTTGACTTTCCTATTTGGCTTTTCTGATGGATGACAGCGCAGAGACTCATATTATTGATCCAGTTCTAGTGATGAGGGACTTTTCCGGATGTGTTTCCTATTGTCGGGCATGTCACCGGACATGGTTGTTGATATTGGTACTGATTTGGTGCTGGGCATCGTATCGTATGGCACCGACAGAGTGAAAGGAGTTGAAGGAAAAGCTTCATGAACTCATTGATAAGGGGTTCATTGGTAGACCTATATGGATATGTGTTTTGCATCGAGACGACTTTGTTGACTTCGAGTTGCTATTGGTGAGGGATGTGTTGATTCAATTGTTATTGAGCTATTAGTGTTCTAAGGTGATCTATAAGTTACTTTTCTATGTTGCGAGGCATTATGATTTGTTGGTTATAGGCACAGATGGTACAATTCTATTGGGGTTTCATAGTGGAAGTTGAGCGGGAAGAGTATTGGGTATTGCTCGGTCAATGGCGTATCGATAATGTCCCTTTCAGGTTGTGTGGTGTTATGTTATTTGCTCCACCGTGGTTATGAAGATTTTCCTTGGTTCTAGACATCATATTGCGCATGTTTGTTGATTTTGAGCATAGTGGCTTGAGGTGTTTCACGTGGACCAATGTTTGGATGAGGTCGCGCATCGGAGGGAAGCTATGTGGAGGTATGATCCTGCGGGTTAGATTTGTGTGTTCTGTTTCTATGATGTGTGAAGACTTCTCAGCATTGTGTGTGGTGGTACTGGTGAGCTTGCGGTATAGCTCTTTCATATGAGTCATTTTCATGATTTGAGTATGTTCGAATTGTTGCTTATTGGTGTGCGGATTGCACAAGTCGTGGCTTTAGTCTATATTGATGTGTCATGTCACCAGAGTAGTTGTGTTGGATTAGATGAGATCGTTGGGATCTTTAATGAATACAAACTGATTCGATTTCCGCATGTTGGAAGGATAATATCGAGGTTCGGCTCAGAAATTTGCTATGGTCTTTGCCAAAGGAGAAGTGGCTTCATGAGTGGTTGATCAGAGAAATGGTTATGTCTTACTACATGTTTCATTTATCATTGGCAGTATATGAAAGTGTTGGAATGAGACTTTAGTTGATAAGAGGTTTTCTATCAGTATTCAGTTGTTGTGTGCAACTATTGTGATTAGAAGTTATCGCTACATGTGTTGGAATTATGTGGTATATCATGTAATTGCACCTGATGCTGCAGGTATGGGTTATTATAGCTTGTTCGGGCTTATTCAGAGTATAGATGTGAGATTCTGCTCTGGTGGATGATTTTGGAAGTGGAATTGTGGTTCTAAGGTTTATGGGCTAGGTTGGATTGTGAAATTTTAGTTACAATGTGTTATTAGACCTATATGAGATAGGGTGACGTGGGATCACCCCCGAGTATGTGCATGGTAAGGTTACACAACGATTTGATAGTTTTCGGAACAATTCTGGGCACATTCGAGGACGAACGTGTGTTTAAGTGGGGGAGGATGTAACGACCCGACCAGTCGTTTTGAGATTTTGCGCTTCGCTCGCCAGTTCTCAGGCATGACTAGCCCCGTGTGATGTATTATGGCTTATGTAAATCGTTGGTTTTGGTTTTCAGGGTAATCGAAATAAATTTGGAAGAAAAGTTCTCAGTTTGAAGCTTAAAATTTGAAAGGTTTGACCAAGATTTGACTTGTTTGTAGATGACCTCGGATTGGAATTTTTATGATTTGGTTAGCTCCATTAGGTGATTTGGGACTTAGGAGTATGGTCGGAATGTGTTTTGGGGGTCCGCGGAAGGTTTAGCCTTGAATTGGCGAAATTGAGATTTTGGCGTTCCCGGTTGATTGGTGAGATTTTGATATAGGGGTCGGAATGGAATTCCGGAAGTTGGAGTAGGTCCGTTGTGTCATTTATGATGTGTGTGCGAAATTTGAGGTCATTCGGACGTGGTTTGGTAAACCTTTTGATCGAAAGGGTAATTCGAAAGATTTTCGCAGCCTAGGCTTGAATCCGATGTGTTTTGGGTGATTCGATGTTGTTTGAGGTATTTTGAAGATTGGTACAAGTTTGAATGGTGGTATGTGACTTATTTGTGCTTTTGGTTGAGGTCCCGGGGGCCTCGGGGTGATTTCGGATGGGTGATATAAGAATTAGAATTGAGTTTTTGCAATTGAAGCATTTGGTTTCTGTCATAACTGCACCTGCGGTTGCGAGGCCGCAGGTGCGATGCCCGCAGAAGTAGAAGGAACCCATAGATGCAGCCTAGGAGAAAATCATCAGGGACCGCAGAAGCGGTGAAAGGGACGCATCTGCGGTAGCGCAAGTGCGAGATTCTAAACGCAGATGCGAAAATTGGCAATTAAGTGAAAACCACAGATGCGGTGGATTTGGCCGCAGAAGCGAGACCGAAGAAGCGGGGAATGGACCGCAGGTGCAAAAAACCTGGGTCAGAAAGTATATAATGTTTCCTTCGCGAATTTTTGCTAAGTTCTCCATTTTTGAAGACGGGAAGCGAGCTATGACAGTGAATTAAAGGGGAAAATCGAATAGAATCAGTTGGGTAAGTTCCCTAAGCTTCATTACTCATGTTTATGATCATTTTTCCATTGTTTAGTCATGGTATTAGTGGAAATTAAGGAAGAAAATTGAGGGATTAGGGCTTGGTATTGAAGACCTTGACATGGGGATTTGGGGGGCCATTTGTGGTCGGATTTTGGGACTTTTGATATGTATGAACTCGTGGGGAGACAAGGAATCTATTGATGTGAATTTTATCAAATTCTGAGATGTGGGCCCGGGGGTCGGGTTTTGGTTAATTTCGGGATTTATGCTATAACTTGATTATTTTTGCATGGGCTTCGTTCCCTTAGCATATTTTGACATTGTGATTCTGATTTTGGATAGATTTGACCCGAGTGGAGGCCAATTAGAAGGGCAAAGGCATCGCAGGCTAGAGTTTGGACCGAATTGAGGTGAGTAATGATTGTAAATGTTGTCCTAAGGGTATGAAACCCTGGATTTGCACATCGTTGTGCTATATTGAGGTGACGCGCACGCTAGATGACGAGTGTGGGGTCGTGCACCGTTAGGATTGTGACTTAGTCCATCCCGAATGGCTGTTTTACCGCGTATTTGATTGAAAACTATTTGCTATCATCATGTTTTGGGTTGAATGCCATATTTGGGCCTTGTGCCAACTATTTGAACCCTTAGGCGATTTTTACTGATATTTCCTCACTGTTTTGACTTTATACTTGAACTCAGTCATGCTATATTCTACTGTTTTCATAACTCAGCCATGTTTACTCTACTTTAACACTTAAAATGATCTTTTGGGCTGCGTATCATGTTCTACTGTTGTTCGAGTGGCTTGTGAGATTCTGAATGAGTAAGGTCGAGGGCCTATGTTGTGAGGAAACACCTAATTATGATTATGAGGTTGAGGGCTTGAGATTTGTACGCCACGAGGTGGCTTGTTGATATGAGACTGAAAGTTGTGTGATTATGCTACGAGATCGCTTGATATTGTGCTTGGGCCGTAAGGGGCCCCTCCAGGAGTCTTAACACTCCCAGTGAGCACGGGTACCAATTGTGATGTGAGATATAGCCCGAGGGGCTGATATTGTTCCATGTGTTTGCCCGAGGGGTTGATTCTGTTGGTATTGTGCCCAAGGGGCAATTCTTTATGTGTTTATCTTTTCTAGTTGCCTATTATTTACTTGCTTAATTGTTAAAAAGGCATTTCTAAAGTTGTTTAAAATGAACTAAAGTGACTTTACATATTTCCATTGTTTCAATGTTTTTACTGGATTTTACTTCTTCTTTATAGCCTGTTGATATGCCTTTATGTGATTTGCTATTGCTCAGTCTGCATTTAATATTATTACTCACTGAGTTGGAGTACTCACTTTACTCCCTGCTCCCCGTGAGCAGATTCAGGCACTACAGGTCCTGCTTGCGAGGGTTGAGAGCTTCCAACAGACTTCAGAGATTCACTAGGTAGCTGCTCGGCGTTCGCAACCTAGTGCTTCTCTCTCTATCTTATTTTCTTCTATTTTAGTTATGTAATAATTGAGTAGACTCTTTCAGACTTATAGTATTATTATGCTCATAACTGGTGACACCCCAATGTCAGGCTATGTCTATTCCGCAACTGTAGTATTCACCTTATTTTGGGATTTTATTATGATAAAGTCTTAATATTTATTATTATAATTGCTTAAAATGAATTGGAAGTGTGTTGGCTGGCCTTGTCTTCACGAGAGGCGCCATCACGGCTGGGTCCGGGTTTGGGGTCATGACACTATAATCTCTAGATTTTATTGTATGAAGACTGTTAAAGGTTGGATGGTGACACGAGATACTAAACAAAAGTTGGTCCTAATACAAAATAAAAAAATAAAAATAAAAACTCTAGATTTTATTTTATGAAGACTGTTAACGATTGGATGGTGATACGAGATTCCTAACTGAAGTTGGTCTTAATACAAAATATATAATCTCTAGATTTGTCTTATGAAGACCGCTAAAAATTGGATTGTGATGCGAGATACTGAATTGAAGTTGGTCCTAATACAAAATAAATTATGCCAAATACTTAGCTGTGATGACCTGACAGGTCATCTTATGATTTAGAACCAAACTATGTGATTAGAAGCCTTAATAAACTCATTCTAGCCTTCCTCAATTTGCATGCACAGTCCGAGTATTGATTTGGAAGATTTATATGCTAAAAATTGATAAAAACAACAATTTTTGCCTTAAGAGTTAATTTTGGTTGACTTCGGTCAATGATTTGATAAAATGGACCTGGACCCATATTTTGACGGTCCCGGTAGGTCTGTATTGAAATATGGGACCTGAGCGTATGCCCGGAATTGAATTCTGAGGTCCCTAGCTCGAGATATGAATTTTTATTGAAAATTAAAAGTCTGAAAATCTAATGGTTTTTAAAAATTGATTGATGTTTGGCCTTGTTGATACCAAGTCTATATTTTGGTCCCGGAGCTCGGTACATGTCCAATGTAATATTTATGACTTGTCTATGAAATTTGGTGAGAAACATAATTGGTTTGACGTGATTCGGACGTCCGGTTGAGAAATTAGAAGTTTCAAAGTTTTCTTAAAAATTTCATGTGATTTGGTGCTAAATTCATAGTTCTAGGTGTTATTTTGGCGATTTGATCTCGCGAGCAAGTTCGTATGATGTTTTAAGACTCGTGTGCATGTTTGGTTTGGAGCTCCAAGGGCTCGGGTGAGTTTCGGATAGGCTACAGTGCGAATTGAACTTAGGAATCATAGCTGGTGTGCTTTAGGTCTGCAGACTTCGCATTTGCGAGGTCTGGCTTGCAAAGGCGAGCCTCGCATTTGTTAAGAAGTATCATATTTGCGAGCAGTGGGGCTGGAAGGGAACCTTCGCATTTGCGAAGTTCAGGATTGCAATTTCGATAATCACAGGCCGCATTTGCTAACAATTATTCACATTTGCGAAGACAACATGGCTGGGGAAGCTTTACAATTGTGAAGGATTTCTCGCAAATGCGGGATTCGCAATTGCGAGCCCCTGGTCGCATTTGCGACATTTGCAGCTGTATAAAACATAACTTAGACGGGATTTTTCCTCATTTTTCAAAACTTTTAAAACAAGAAACCCTCTAGGCGATTTTTCAAAGACCATTTCTTCTCCAAATCATAGATAAGTGATTCTAAACTAGTTTCTTTCAATCTTTCACTTCATTTTAAACGATTTTAACTTAAAATCTAAAGCTTTCATGGTGGAATTGGGGATTTCTGGGTAGAAACTAGGGATTTCGGAAATTGGGATTTAGATGTCAAATTGGGGTCGAATTCCAAAACTAATTATATATCCGGGCTCGGGGGTGACTGGGTAATCCGGTTCTGGTCCGAATTTCGGGTTTGGACCAAGCTGGGGTGTTGACTTTTTGTTTACTTTTTCAAAATAGCCTAAATTGAATCCTTTGCTATCGTGATTAGTTCCTAAGGCTTAAATTGAATCGTTTGGTTGGAAACTTGCTAGATTCTATTGGTCCGGAGGCTTATGTGAAGGGAAAAGCAGTGGTTGAGTTTTGGGTTTGGCCGTTAGAGCGAGGTAAGTGTCGTGGTTCACCCTGGATTGAGGGATTAGGTCTTATTTGCCTATTTGCTACGTGTTTGAATGTTAGGTACAACGTATAGGTGAGGTGATGAGTACCTATGCATTGTTGTCGAGATATAGCATGCGAGTGGATCTTGTTCTTGTAATTATTGCTTTCTTTGATCATATTATCCATGCTTAGACTAGATACTCGTTATGTTGAGCATTTTTATCATGTTTACGGACCTTAGTATTGAGTATTCACTCAAAGTTTAGGTTGATATTGTGTAATCAAATATTGAAGTAAGACTTGTTGTTGTCATTTCTATCTCCCCATAATTATTGTTCCTTATTTTGGTGAGGGAGAGTGTTAATGCACGACGGGTGATGTTGTGGCATGTTTTGTGAGTGATAAATGCACGAAGGGTGATGCCGTGTCATTCTGTGAGTGTTAATGCACGAAGGGTGATGTCGTGCCATGTTTTGAGAGAGTTAATGCACGAAGGGTGATGCCGTGTTGTTTCTATTGTTTCGTATGGTGAGGTTGATAGTAAAAGCACGAAGGGTGATGCTGTGTAGTTTCCTTTACTATGTTTACTTGCTTTTATCTGTTTAAGGCATATTGGTCGATCAAGTTCTTAACACTGTTTTGATTCTTTATCTTGTGATCCCCTCAGCATGTCCCCCTCCCAATATTAATTGTCAGGTTTCTTTTATTTCTATTATTTGTGTATATATATTGTTATACTTTACAGGTTGCTTTCCTGGGTGTCTTGTCTTAGCCTCTTCGCTACTTTGCCGAGGTTAGGCTCAACACTTACCAGTACATGGGGTCGGTTGTACTGATACTGCACTCTGCACTTTATGTGCAGATTTTTGTACTGGACCGAGTTGATCCTGACTTAGTTACTGGCTTCATCTGATCGGAGACCCAAGGTAGTCCTATTGGAGTCCGTAGGCCCTGGCATCCCCTTCTATACTTTCTCTTTGTTGTTTCATTTGTATCGAAAACAATTGTATTTCCTTCAGACAAATTACTTGTAGTTAATCTTAGAAGTTCATGAGTTGTGACTCCAGATTCTGGGTAGTAGTGTATAAATATTAAGATTGTTATCGATTTCCGCACTCATTTTAACTTGTTATGGGTTAATTGTTGCTAATCACTGAAAGGTTTAAGAATTTGGCTTAATAATCTCTAATGTTGGCTTACCTAGCGAGTGAAATGTTAGGAGTCATCACGGTCCCGACGGTAAGAATTCCAGGTCGTGACAAGTTGGTATCAGAGCACTAGATTTCCTAGGTATCACAATTCACGAACATGCTTAGTAGAGTCTGGATGATCGGTACAGAGACGTCTATACATATCTCTTAGAGGCTACAGAGTTTAGGAACAATGTCACTTCTATTTTTCTTTGTCGTGCGAAATTATTCTCTCATTGCCAATTGAACTCTTTTAATCTTGTTCTCTCATAGATGGTGAGAACACGTACCGCATCTTCAGTTGAGCAGCAGCCAGAGCCCCTAGTGGCAGCTCCTACAAGGGGTAGAGAACGAGTCCATGCCAGATGACGAGTGTAACGACCCGACCGGTCGTTTTGAGTTTTTGTACTTTGCTTGTCAGTTCTCGGGCATGACTAGACCTGTGTGATGTATTATGACTTAATGTAAATCGTTGGTTTTGGTTTTCAGGGTAATCGGAATGAATTTGGAAGAACAGTTCTCAGTTTGAAACTTGAAATTTGAAAGGTTTGACCAAGATTTGACTCGTTAGTATATGATCTCGGATCGGAATTTTTATGATTTGGTTAGCTCCGTTAGAAGATTAGGGACTTAGGAGCTTGATCGGAATGCATTTTGGAAGTCCGTGGAAGGTTTAGGTTTGAATTGGAGAAATTGAGATTTTTTTTCCGGTTGATAGGTGAGATTTTGATATAGGGGTCGAAATGGAATTCTGGAAATTGCAGTAGTTTCGTTGCGGCATTTGGGACGTGTGTGCAAAATTTTAGGTCATTCGGACGTGGTTTGGTTGGGGTTTTGATCAAAAGCGGAATTCGGAAGATTTTGGAATCGTAGGCTTGAATTTGATGTTATTTTGGTGTTTTAATGTTGTTTTGAGCGTTCCAAAGGTTGGAACGAGTTTGAATAAGGTTATGGGATATGTTTGTGCTTTTGGTTGAGGTCCCGGGGGCCTCGGGGTGATTCCAGACGGGTAACAGAAGGATTTGGAATTGAGTTTTGCAGTTGAAGCATTTGGTTCTGTCATAAACGCACCTGCGGTTGGTAGACCGCTAGTGCGATGATCGTAGAAGCGGAAGGTAGCCACATATGCGGCCAAGTGAAAGTCCTCAGGAACCACAGAAGCGGTGGCGTGGGCGCACCTGCGGTAGCGCAGGTGCGAGTTTTTAACCGTAGTTGTGGTAACTGGCAATTTAATGAAAACCGCAGATGCAGTGGTTTTAGTCGCAGAAGCGATACTGCAGAAGCGGGAAATGGACCGCAGGTGCGAAAATGCTTGGGTTAGAAAGTATATAATGTTCCTTCGCAAAATTTTGCTAAAGTTCTCCATTTTTTAAGACGGGAAGCGAGCTAGGGCAGTGAATTCAAGGGAAAATCGAAGAGAATCAGTTGGGTAAGTTCCCTGAGCTTCATTACTCATGTTTGTGATCATTTTTCCATTGTTTAATCATGGTATTAGTGGAAATTAAGGAAGAAAATTGAGGGATTAGGGCTTGAGATTAAGAGACCTTTGAGTGGGGATTTGAGGAGCCATTTGAGGTTCGATTTTGACGTTCTTGATATATATAGACTCGTGGGAGGATGAGGATTCTATTGATGTTAATTTTGTTAGATTCCGAGACGTGGGCCTAGGGGTCGGGTTTGAGCATTTTCAGGATTTTTGATGTAAATGGGATATTTTCGAGTGGGATTTGTTCCCTTAGCATATTTTAATGGTTATGTTTTGATTATGGCTAGATTTGGAGCATCCGGAGGTCGATTCGTGAGCGCAAAGTCATTAAGGGGCTAGAGATTGGTCTGGATCGAGGTGAGTAATGATTGTAAACGATGTTATGAGGGTATGAAACCTCGGATGGCACATCGTTGTGCTATATTGAGGTGACACACATGCTTGATGACGAGCGTGGGGTCATGCACTGTTGGGGATTGTGACTTAGTCCATCCCAAATGACTATTTTACCGCGTATTTGACTGAAATCTATTTGTGAACATCGTGTTTTGGGATTGAATGCCATATTTGGTCCTTGTGCCAACTATTTGAACCCTTAGGGGATTGTTATTGGCGTTTCCTCACTGTGTTTGACTTTATACTTGTACTCAACATTCTATATTTCACTGTTTTCTTAACTCAACCATGTTTACTCTATTTTAATATATCAAATGATATTTCAAATAATATTTTGGGCTGAGCATCATGTTTTACTATTGCCCGAGCGGCTTATGTGATTTTGACGTAGTAAGACCGAGGGCCTGTGCTGTGAGGATACTTTTGGGTTGGGCTGCACGCCGCAGTGGTGATACACTAATTATGATTATGAGGCCGAGGGCCTGAGATTTGTACGCCACGAGGTGGCTTGTTGATATAAGGCTGAGACCCTAGTGATGATGCCACGAGATGGCTTGATATTGCGCTTGGGCCGTAAGGGGCTCCTCCAGGAGTCTGCACACCCCAGTGAGCGCGGGTACCCATTGTGATATGAGATATAGCCTGATGGGCTAGTATTGTTGACATTGTGTCTGAGGGGCAATCCTTTATGTGCTTATCTATTTTATTTGTCTGTCATTTACCCGTTTAATTATGTATTTGTGCCCGAGGAGCGGATTTTCTGTGCTTATCTGTTCTAGTTTCCTTGCACTCAGTTGCTTAACTGTTAAAAAGTCATTTTTAATGAAGTTTAAACTGAGCTGAGGTGCTTCAAGAGATTTCACAGTTTAATTGCTTTCTTACTGGTTTTGTACTACTCTATACAGCATGTTGATGTACTTTTCGTGTTTTCCTATCACTCAGTCTTTAGTTATGATTATTACTCACTGAGTTGGAGTACTCACTTTACTCCCTGCACCCTATGTGTAGATCCAGGTATTTCTACACCTGGTAGCGGATATTGGTTGATTAGAGACAGAGTCTTTGGAGTTTAGCAAGGTGGCTGTCCGACGTCCGTCGCTCTGCTTTTCTCCCTTTGATGTCATTAGACTGTATTTAGTACATTTACAGAAATTTCTGCACTGTTCTTTTAAACTTACATTATGCAATACCTGATTAACTAAAAAACTTTAAATTGGCTTATTAAAACTTTTGAAATGAACTTGGGGATTGTGTCGGCTGGCCTTCTTTTCACGAGAGGCGCCATCACGACCGGGTCCGATTTGGGGGTCGTGAGAAGTTGGTATTAGAGCCTAGGTTACATAGGTCTCACGAGTCATGAGCAGGTTTAGTATAGTCTCGCGGATCGGTGCAGAGACGTCTGTACTTATCCTCGGGAGGCTACAGAACCTTTAGGAAGAACTTCACATTCTTGAATTCTTATCGTGCGTCCATGATTCAGCTTGAAAAGTAACTCTTTGAATTCCTTCCACGCGTTCGTATGCGCACATGAGCGCTCGGTATCAGATGTGAATCAATGGCTTGTGGTTCCCTGATCGAGGGGCGAGATATGGTCTTTGTGTGTTGATGTTGGGCCAGTCTGGGGGACTCGAGGTCGGATTTTTGCCTATAGCTTGAGCACCGAGGTGTTGATTGTGAGAGCACGTGTTTTTGAACTGATATGTTTGGAAGTGTCCCTATTAGTAAAAGTGATGGCTGGATGGCTATGCGATGAGTATGTTACGACTGTGAGATGTATTTATATGATTTGGAAGCGACGAGAAGTGTCTACTGGAGGATAGAAGAACTACTAGGTGCTTGATTTCCATCTTAATTTGAGGTATAGCCCCGGGTGTGTGAAGAATCTTTTCATGTTTCCTAGTTGGGAGTGAAGTAAGTTTCACGTTGCGATATGGGTTAAGACTCAAGAAGATTAATTGGTTGCGTAATGGTTATGAAGGTGGAAGGGTATAAAGAAATGCTAGGTTGAGGTAAAACAGGAGGGTTATCTCCTGTGGAGTGTTCTGAGGTTGTGTGATCCTTATGTTGTTCGTTAGAAGATCTCATGTACAAGTGAAATATATGTGTTACAATTTAAGTTTGGGTCGCTTAAGAGAGTGGGTTTAACTGTTACGAGATTGAATGCAAGATTTGCATAAGAGTTAAAGTACCAGATGGTCTGTGTTTCACAAACTTATGAAGGATCGATTTGAATCTCACTATGGTACTATGGTAGCAATAGAGTATATGTGTTATGAGTTATTGAGTGTGTTTTGAACTATGGCTTCGAGCCAAGTGGGGGGAGTCTGCTATTGATTAGTTGATTGCACGATTATATGCTATGTTGGTTCCAGTTTGAGGCATATGGGAGAATCAGTTATGGCCTACGGAGATTGAGACCGAAGATGGCTCAAGTAAAGGAAAATTCTTGACAAAGGTTATAGTATGATTCATAGGTGTGTGAGAATCACGGAATGTCGTGAGTTGTTGTTGGTAAAGGATGCTCGGTGCATAGAGCAGGAAGTTGCTTGGTTGTTTTAGGATGAGGTTACATCTGCGGTGTCGTAGTGCTAATGAGGCACAGGTTGTTCGATTCGTTTGGTCAGGCTAATTGTAGTTTGAGTAGAGTGAATGGTTCTTGGGAATGGTTCTAGGGGGTTCATGATTTTTCATGAAATAACTGGAAATATTTGAGTTGTATTTTTGGCTAGAAACTGAAGTTTGCAGTAAAGGGTGTCAAGACTCGTGGTATTTCTATATCATCATAGGATTCTATGTATCAGTATCAGAAGGTGAAGGTAATGGATTTGGATCCGCAGGGAAATCTCTTTAGGGTAGGTATTTTGAATGTGATGCGTTTGGGAATATTTAAGAGAGAGTTCGGTGGCTTGTGAGCCTTAGATGATGTGGTTTTATGCTTGGGTCTCATGTGGTAAGTCTGGGTTGAGGAATTGTGGTGTTATGGCAAGGAGAAGTATCAATTTGAAGGTAATTTAGAAGGAACTAGGATCAATAGGATAGCTTGGTAGTAGGCCGGATCAGCATGGTAAAAATATAATTAGTCCTTTGGGTGATTACG
Source organism: Nicotiana tabacum (assembly GCF_000715075.1). NCBI lineage: Eukaryota > Viridiplantae > Streptophyta > Magnoliopsida > Solanales > Solanaceae > Nicotiana > Nicotiana tabacum. The sequence continues at coordinate 42,164,770 of NC_134080.1, read as the reverse complement.
AGGTAATGAGTTTCTGTAGGTGTTTTGCGGCAATTCACTTGGGTTTTTAGTGGCCTGTGTAGCTTGGTTGAGTTAGAAGGATTCAGTCCTAACAGTTTAGTTTTGTGCTAATGGAATTCGAAAAGTTCTTGGTGATTCTACCACAGTTAGAGGTGTATATTTTCCACGGGCATGAGGAGCATAGGATGTATAGCGATTTTCTCTCAGATGTGGTCTAATGGAAAAGTTCTTGGCTAGTTGAGTACGTAGCTTCTTGTGACCCGGAAGGGGTATGAAGTTCTTATGTGTATCCTAGGGTGATATGGTATGTGCGATATATTGCGTAGCATCGATATTTGTATGTGAGAGGTCACGGTTCAGCTCTGGAAGGAAGGTCACAAATTCTTAGGCAATATAATCTTTAGATGATTAGGGAAACGATCTTCAGATGATTAGGGAAATGATATTATTAACTGGTATGGCTGGATGAGAGTCTGTATTTTCAAAAAAAAGGGCACGTGTTTGAGTTGATGATACTTTCACTAGTATTACGACACTCTCTTGATAGAACGACTGATGATATTCGAGTTTGCCTGGTGGAACAGAAGAATTATAAGAGTACCTCTCGTGGAATAATTGGGTGTTTGAGGTGTGTGGTATATTGGGATGGTGGAATTTAGATCGGATGTAAAGATTCATGTGCTATATGGAGTTGGAGACTGGGAGTTCTCATAAACAGGTTAGGTCGTGGTTGTGGACCGCGTATATCGGTTTAGTATGGTAACTATTGGGGGTTCAGAGACCCGAGTGGATCCTTGTTGCTTGGTATGTTAGATTTTGGATATGTTATTGGGTATAGATTGGTTGTCTCAGTGTTGTGTTATTCTGGGTTGTTTCGCTAAGACGGCGACGTTGGCTATGCCGGGAATGCCACGGATTGAGTGGCGAGGTTCGGCGGACTATGTTCCCAGTAGGTTGGTGTCATTTTTGAAGAACTAGTGGATGGCTAGGAAGGGTTGTCTTTCTTATTTGGCCTTCATGATGGATGTCAGTGCAGAGACTTCTACCATTGATTCAGTTTTAGAGATGGGGGACTTTTTCGGATGTGTTTCTTGTTGTCGGGCATGTCGCCGGACAGGGTTGTTGATTTCAGTATTGATTTGGTGCTAGGCACCGTATCGTATGGCACCGATAGAGTAAGAGGAGTTGAAGGAGTAGCTTCCAGAACTCCTTGATAAGGGGTTCACTGGTAGACCTATATGGATGTGTGTTCTGCATTGAGACGACTTTGTTGACTTCGAGTCGCTATTGGTGAGGGATGTGTTGATTCGGTTGTTTTGAGCTATTAGTGTTCTGAGGTGATCTATGAATTACTTTTCTGTGTTGCGAGACGGTACGATTTGTTGGTTATAGGCACATATGTTGCGGTTCCATTGGGGTTTCATAGTGGAAGTCGAGCGGGAAGAGTACTGGGTATTGCTCGGTGGATGGCGTATTGGTTATGTCCTTTTGGGTTTGTGTAATGTTATGTCAATTGCTTCACGGTGGTTATGATGATTGCTTTGGTTTTAGACATCATATTGCACATGGTTATCAATTTTGAGCAATGTGACTTGAGGTGTTTCATGTGGACTAGTGTTTGGATGAGGTCGTGCATTGGAGCGAAGCTACGTAGAGGTATGATCATGTGGGTTAGATTCGTGTGTTCTGTTTCTATGCGTGACGAGTTCTCAACATTGTGTGTGGTGGTACTGGTGAGCTTGCGGTGCAGCTCTTTCAATTTAGTCATTTTCATGATTTGAGTATGTTCGGATTGATGCTTATTGGTGCGCGGATTGCGCAAGTTGTGGCTTTAGTCTGTATTGATGTGTCATATCACCAGAGTAGTTGTGTTGGATTAGATAAGATCGTTAGGATCTTTAATGAATATGAACGGATTCGATTTTAGCATGATTTGAAGGAAAATATCGAGGTTCAGCTCAAAAATTTGCTATGGTCTTTGCCAAGGGAGAAGTGGCTTCATGAATGGTTGATCTGAGAGATGGTTATGGTTTACTGCGTGTTTCATTTGTCATTGGCAGTATATGAAAGTGTTGGAATGAGACTTTAGTTGATAAGAGGTTTTCTATCAGTATCTGGGTGTTGTGTGCAGCTGCTATGATTCGAAGTTATCGCTACAATCATTTGAGTTATGTGGTATATCATGTAATTGCACCTGAGGTTGCAGGTATGGATTATTACTGCTTGTTTGGGCTTATTCAGAGTATAGATGTGAGATTCTGATCTGGTGCATGATTTCAGAAGTGGAAATGTGGTTCTAAACCGGTTTATTTAGAGTGTAGATGTGAGATTCTGATCTGGTGGATGATTTCAGAAGGGGAAATGTGGTTCTAAGGTTTATGGGCTAGGATGGATTGTGAAATTTCAGTTACATTGTGTTATCAGACCTATATGAGATAGGGTGACGTAGGATCACCCCCGGGTATAGGCATGGTAAGGTTACACAACGATTTGATGGTTTTCGGAACAACTTTGGGCACATTCGAGGACGAACGTATGTTTAAGTGGGGGGAGGATGTAACGACCCGACCGGTCATTTTGAGCTTTTACACTTTGCTCGTTAGTTCTCGGGCATGATTTGCCCCGTGTGATGTATTATGACTTATGTAAATAGTTGGTTTTGGTTTTCAGGGTAATCAGAATGAATTTGGAAGAACAGTTCTCAGTTTGTAGCTTGAAATTTGAAAGGTTTGACTTGTTAGTATATGATCTCTGATCAGAATTTTTATGATACGGATGGCTCCGTTAGGAGATTTGGGACTTAGGAGCATGATTGGAATGCATTTTGGAAGTCCGTGGAAGGTTTAGGTTTGAATTGGCGAAATTGAGATTTTTTGGCGTTTTCCGGTTGATAGGTGAGATTTTGATCTAGGTGTCGGAATGGAATTCCAGAAGTTGCAATAGTTCTGTTGTGGAATTTGGGACGTGTGTGCAAAATTTCAGGTCATTCGAACGTGGTTTGGTTGGGTTTTTGATCAAAAGTGGAATTCGGAAGAGTTTGGAATCCTAGGCTTGAATTTGATGTGATTTTGGTGTTTTAATATTGTTTTGAGCATTTCGAAGGTTGGAACGAGTTTGAATAAGCTTATGGGATATGTTTGTATTTTTAGTTGAGGTCCGGGGGGCCTCGGGGTGATTCCGGACGGGTAACGGAAGGATTTGGAATTGAGTTTTGCAGCTGAAGCATTTGGTTCTATCATAAACGCACCTGTGGTTGGGAGACCGCAGGTGCGATGATCGCAGAAGTGGAAGGCAGCTGCATATGCGACCAAGTATAAGTCCTTAGGAATCGCAGAAGCGGTGGCGTGGGCGCACCTGCGGTAGAGTAGGTGCGAGTTTTAAACTGCAGATGTGGTAACTGGCAATTTAATTAAAACCACAGATGCGGTGGTTTTAGTCGCAAAAGCGGGAAATGGACCGCATGTGCGAAAATGCCTGGGGTCAGAAAGTATATAATGTTCCTTTGCGAAATTTTACTAAAGTTCTCCATTTTTTAAGACGGGAAGCGAGCTAGGGCAGTGAATTCAAGGGAAAATCGAAGAGAATCAGTTGGGTAAGTTCCCCGAGCTTCATTACTCATGTTTGTGATCATTTTTCCATTGTTTAATCATGGTATTAGTGGAAATTAAGGAAGAAAATTGAGGGATTAGGGCTTGAGATTAAGAGACATTTGAGTGGGGATTTGAGGTCCGATTTTGATGTTCTTGATATGTATAGACTCGTGAGAGGATGAGGATTCTATTGATGTTAATTTTGTTGGATTCTGAGACGTGGGCCCCGGGGCCGAGTTTGAGCAATTTCGGGATTTTTGATGTAAATGGAATATTTTCGAGTGGGCTTTGTTCCTTTAGCATATTTTAATGGTTATGTTCTGATTATGGGTAGATTTGGAGCATCCGGAGGTCGATTCGTGAGGGCAAAGGCATCGCGGGCTAGAGATTGGTCCGGATCGAGGTAAGTAATGTAAATGATGTTCTAAGGGTATGAAACCCCGGATGGCACATTGTTGTGCTATATTGAGGTGACACACACGCTTGATGACGAGCGTGGGCTCATGCACTGTTGGGGATTGTGACTTAGTCCATCCCAAATGACTATTTTACCGCGTATTTGACTGAAATCTATTTGTGAACATCATGATTTGGGCTGAATGCTATATTTGTGCCTCGTGCCAACTATTTGAACCCTTAGGGGATTGTTATTGGTGTTTCCTCACTGTGTTTGACTTTATACTTGTACTTTGTCATGCTATATTTCACTATTTTCTTAACTCAGCCATGTTTACTCTATTTTAATATATCAAATGATATTTCAAATAATATTTTGGGCTGAGCATCATGTTTTACTATTGCCTGAGTGGCTTATGTGATTTTGACTGAGTAAGGTCGAGGGCTTGTGCTGTGAGGATACTTTTGGGTCGGGCTGCACACTGCATCGGTGATACACTGATTATGATTATGAGGCCGAGGGCCTGAGATTTGTACGCCACGAGGTGGCTTGTTGATATGAGGCCGAGAGCCTAGTGATGATGCCACGGGATGACTTGATATTGCGCTTGGGCCGTAAGGGGACCCTCTAGGAGTCTGCATACCCCTAGTGAGCGCGAGTACCCATTGTGATGTGAGATATAGCCCGAAGGGCTGGTATTGTTGACATTGTGCCCGAGGGACAATCCTTTATGTGCTTATCTACCTTATTTGTCTGTCATTTACCCGTTTAATTGTGTATTTGTGCCCGAGGGGTGGATTTTCTATGCTTATCTATTCTAATTGCCTTGCACTCAGTTGCTTAACTGTTAAAAAGTCATTTTTAAAGAAGTTTAAACTGAGCTGAGGTGCTTTAAGAGATTTCACAGCTTCATTGCTTTCTTACTGGTTTTGTACTACTCTATACAACATGTTGTTGTACCTTTTGTGTTTTCCTATCACTCAGTCTTTACTTATGATTATTACTCACTGAGTTGGAGTACTCACTTTACTCCCTGCACCTTGTATGCAGATCCAGGTATTTCTGCACCCGGTAGCGGGTATTGCTTGATCAGAGACAGAGTCTTTGGAGTTTAGCAAGGTAGCTGCCCAACGTCCACCGCACTGATTTTCTCCCTTTGATGTCATTAGACTGTATTTAGTACATTTACAGAAATTTCATTGTATTTTAGATCTTAGTAGATGCTCGTGACTTGAGACACCCCGATGTCGGGATGTATCTATTTTAGCACTGTTATTTTATACTTACATTATGAAATACTTGATTGACTAAAAAGGCTTTAATTGACTTATTAAAACTTTTAAAATGAACTTGGGGATTGTGTCGGCTGGCCTTGTCTTCACGAGAGGCGCCATCACGACCGAGTCCGATTTGGGGGTCGTGACATCGAGGCAGGGGCTAGGGCTATGCTCAGCCCAGAGCTCGAGCAGCAGCACCGGCGGTGGAGCCTCAGGTAGAGTTTGATGAGGAGGCTCCAGCCTAGACCGTTCCAGCAGGACCAGCTTAGGTCCTAGAGGGGTTCATCGCACCCTAGTGCTACATGATGCTTTGGTCCGTCTGGTGGGCCAGATGGAGAGTGTAGCCCAGACTGGCACATTTCCCATGGCATCAGCCGTCTCTCAGGATAGACAAAGAGCACAGACCCCTACTACTCACACTCTAGAGCAGGTGGCTTCCCTGTATCAGACTCCAGCAGTTCAGCTAGTTGGAGTAGTTAAGCCAGCTGTTGCGGCACATGCCGATGATGGTCGTGCTATGACTCACGAGGATTTGTTGAGATTGGACAAGTTCACCAAGCTCTTTCCAGTTCACTACAGTGGTGAAACTTTTAAGGATCCACAGGATTATCTTGACCGCTGCCATGAGGTATAGAACATGGGGATAGTGGAGACCAATAGGGTCGACTTTGCTGTGTTTCACATGATTGGTTCCGCCAAGAGATGTTAGAATGACTTTGTATTTGTCACACCTCCTTTTTCCGTACCCGAGAGGGTACAAGGGAGTTTTTTCCAATTAAAGGACAATCGAAACGGGATTGGTTTATTTATTTCAGAGTCGCCACTTGGGAGATTTAGGGTGTCCCAAGTCACCAATTTTAATCCCGAATCGAGGAAAAGGATGACTCCATATTACAGTCTACGTACCAGAAATTCGGATAAGGATTTCTGTTAACCCGGGAGAAGGTGTTAGGCATTCCTGAGTTCCGTGGTTCTAGCACGGTCGCTCAACTGTTATATTCGGCTTGATTATCTGATTTTATACAAATATGAACTTATGTGCAAATTTTAACTCTTGACCGCTTTTATTATTATTTTTTACGAGAATTGCAACGTCGTGAAAATATATCTCGAACCACGTCACATCAATGCACCCGTAGTTATTGACATATCTCGACTCGGTTGAGATTTGGATTTGGGTCACATAAATGTGCACCCGAATTAAGGAAAATAAATTATTAAGACGTGCCTAAAGCAACTAGCGTATTGTTATTTTGGGGAAGGCCGTAAAATTCGCTAAACGGCCTGTCCCGAATTCTAAGTATTTTAATATATACATTTAGAGGGCCCCGCAACTTGTACATTTATTTGTCGAGGCTCGTCTCATTTATTATTAAAGAATTTGCAACGTCATGGAAATGCATCTCGGGCCACGCCATAATCAATATACCCGTGATTAGAGACACATTTCGATTCCGTTGAGATTTGGATTTGGGTCACATAAATGTGCACCCGAGTTTAAGGAGATAGCATTATTAAATACGCGCCTAAAGCGACTAGCGTGTCATTACTTTGGGTGGGGCCGTGAAATTTGCTAAACGACCCGCCCTGGAAAACTGAACGCTTTGATATATACATTGAACGAGGGCCCCGCATCTTGTGCGTTTTTATTTGTCGAGGCTCATCCCGTCTTTATTTTAAAAGGATATCCTATAGCAGCTACGTTTCTTGTCGCGTTTGGCTCTACTAATTGAAAGCAGAAATAACCCTAGTTAATTACATGCTTGTCGGTTATTTACAGCAGGATTCCGAATACTTTTACAAAATTTAGAAACAGGGCCACGCCTACGGGCAAGCGATCGAATCTCATGGGCCCAAACCCAGCTTGTGCGGGGTTGGCCAAGCCCGGGCCACTGACTTTCTGATGAGGGCCTGCTTGGTCCGTTTCAACTTGGGCTCGACCTTCATGAGGTTGAGACTGTAAACTTGTGTTCTTTGTTCTAAAGGTGTGGTTTATCAATTATAATAAGGCAGTTTATCAAAAGGGAAGGAGATTTAACTAATGATGGATAATTTTCATGCATTAATGGACATGCTAATCACAGACATAGCTCATTTCTGAGTTATAGCCTATTATACTGTCAAACCTTTTATCTATCAACCTACACACATAATAAAATATCAAGTTACCCTACCATTGACATTTGCTATGTATGGGAGCTAACTCAAGTATCCAAACAGAAATGTAAAACTACTATACATTCCGTGATATTCAGTATACAAGCTATGTCTAAAAATAAACAATCTTCAACTCTTCTCTTTTGTATTTATGCTCAACTTTCAAGTTACATGGACAGTATTAATCGTGTACCTGGTATAGCAAAGCAAAAGAAGAAGGAGAATGATCAGATGAGTAGTATGCAACAAACACAGCAACAGCAGATAAACAGCAACAACACATCAACAACAAACAGCCACAAGGATGAAGCTCACAGGTGGTCGAGCAACAAACAAACAATCCCAGAAACAGGATAGTGTGTAAGCACGTGATTTTTGCTTCACGAGCAATCACTCCCAAAGGAAAACAAAAGAAAAATAGTAACAAATGGCTTCGCTGTACAATTTTTTTCCCCTTTTCGTGACATGTGTTATTAGTCGTTTGTAGGTCTGTCCATTTTGCATCTAGACATTATCAAACAAAAATACAAAAAATATGTGTCATTAAAAGAAAATTCAAAATATGTGTGCATCATCCATTTTAGGTTGTGATTTAACTTACCTAAACATTTTTATTTGGTATGATAATTATGTTGAAGTGCCATATTGTTATTTGTTTTCATTTGTTTTATTAGTTATTTTTATTTTTTCTTTAAATTGGAAAACAAAAGAAAGTTGAAATCAATTTGGGCCCAAAAAATAAGACAAAAACAGGCCCAAACCAGCACTGATCCAGTCCAAAACCGGCTGCCTAAGCAGCAATTCAAACGACGCCGTATGAGGGCGTTCGATCTGAGCCATCCGTCCAGGCCAATCCAACGGCTCAGGACACTATCAGTAACCCATTTCAAAACCCGACCCAAATAACCAGCCTGACCCAACCCCTCATTTAAACCAAACGACCTCGTTTCGCTACCAAACGACCCCGTCTCATTTCTCACCCTCGGATCCAAGCCGTTGAGATCATATGATCTAACGGCTCAGATCCAATCCCATAGACCATATATAAACCTTCCCTTACACCCACGCCCCCTATACCAACACCCCACCCCTTCGTCCCCAAGCTCAAACCCGGACCTCCCATTAGAAACCCTAGCCGCCCCCGTCTCCCTCGCCATTAAAGCCGGCGGCATGGACGCCGGTGGCCACCTCCTGAACACCCTAAGACCCCCTCACTCTCCTGAACATGGATCTGTTACTCCCTAGACTCGAATCACTTTCCTTCGTCTCGAATCTTCATTTTGAAGATTTGAGTCGAACCCGGACCTATGCCGAACCACCCCATCTTCATACCAGACACTCCCCTGACCTTCCTCGTGACCAAACCAAACTTGGTTTGGTCCAAATCTACCCACAACTCCCAAAAAACCAGATCTGAGAATCCAAAACCTAGAACACGGATAGCCTTGGGATCCAGCCGACCTTAACAGGGGTTCGAGGTCTAATAGACCTTAATCAAGTTGTTCTCATGTGAGAACACCTTGATTAAAGTTTGTTCGGCCTCAAGAGTTCGAAGTTGAGTCTGACTTGGGGTCCATTTTGATTTCAAACTTTGTCGGTAAGTTTTTCTTTCCCTTTTCGTTTATATCAACTACTGATTAAGTCATTAGCATGCTTTGTTGTATTTGTTTGTTATTTTCTGATAGTTTTCTTAATTTCTTCCATCTCTGTCAAAGACCTTTATTTGGTCGATTGATTTTCTATGTGTGTGTTCTGAATGTACTCTGTGATAAACATGATCGTCGATTAGTTTAATCGTCAGATAAGTTAACTCATATAGGCCCCAGTAATTGAACAAAAATTGTCTGATGCCCTTTAGGTCCCTGAACGTATAGTTTATATGAGCGACTGATTACTACCTGCTATAATTAGTATAGTCGACTCGATAAATGTCGTCGATTAATTCTATATAACTAATGGATCAAATAAGCTAATAATTTCACATGACTAAATGAACCATGTCACTAACTGAATGCTCGACATTGCCTGAGATTAGCCTATAAACTGCATTACAAAACAGCTAAAAGATTCAGTCTAGGGCAGCTTCGATTTTAAATTTTTCAGAAGTCCAAAATAACCCATTATAGGGGGGCAGGGCAGTAATAAGCAGGGTTTGACAGGGGTAGTCTGGGGTTTGAAAAGAACAAAAAGGATTAGTTTAAATGAGCTGACAACTAGGGTACTAATTTAGGATTAAACTAATGCCAATGGGGAATAAGACACAAGGGTATGGGGCTTAAATTGAATAATAAAATGATGCCCATAACTCCTGATTAAACAAAACCAGGCGTGGGGAACAAAAGGGGCTGGCACGAAAGATGCTTAGGCATGGCTTTAACAGAGTATGGGCAGGCTGCAAAGTTGCAGCACGAGGGCAGCCTAGCTGCACTGAGTCATTTGGCTTATAAATAGGCCATTTGAGAACTTAGAAAGGGGCTGGACTTTTTAGTCTTCAAAAAAGAGAAAAAGGGCTGGAATTTTAGTCTTAAAGCTGAAACTTTTAGTCCAAAGAAAGGTTTACTGAGTTCAAAGAAAGCTGAAAACATAAGTTAGTTTCCAAATAGATTGTAACCAAACACCATCTGAAAGTTGAATAAGAACTCATATTGGTCAAGCTGCCTTGGCCAAGTTCTGTCGTCTGCATTGACTGAGCTGTGTGTTGGTTGCTGAACTGTTGGTATTTGCTGCATTGAACACTCTTTTACTTCTGGAATTTCATTACTCTTCGTCTGGAATTACTGGTTTGGCACTCGACTATTTGCTGGTTTCTTTTGTTCTGGGAATTATTGTTGGTTGTTCGTGGATTGTGGAAAACATTTGGTTGTTGGTTTGTTGCCGTGCTGTTGCTGTGTACCTGTTGTTGCTGTGTTTACTGCATACTGCCCAGCTGATCATTCCTTTCTTCTTTGTCATCCATACCAGGTACACAATTACACTACTAATGTAACTCGAAAGTTTGAGCAATGAGTATAAAAGAGAAGATCTGCAGATGTTGTTTATATATATGTACTGGTGTGTTGAATGTCATGTAATGTCTAATAGACCACATTTTGGGATACTGAAGTTAGCTTGCAAGCATAGTAGATGTCAATGTGGGGTATCGAATGATAATTGTATATGTACTGCTGTCAGATAAAGGTGGTCTCAATGAATTAGTTTGCATCTCAGATTTAGTTTGCTTTGCCATATATGCTGTAATGTAGGCCAAAAATAGGAAAACTATCCACATGAGTTAAAGTTCTTTCCCCTTTTGCTAGTTTGTCACATATAAATTGATAAAGAACAAAGAATCAGTTCTAGGCCTCAGCCTCAGGAAGGCCGAGCCCAAATCGAAAGATCAGCTAGGCCTGTATCGGAAAAACAGGGCCCAAGTCTGGCCATCTCGCATGAGCTAGTTTGGGCCCATAATCTGCGACTAGTTGTCCATAAGTGTAGTCACGTTTTATTATCCTGTAAAAGCAATTTAAATCCGGTTTTATAATCGACTAAGGCTATTTACTGCTTTCAATTGATAGAGACAAACACGATAAGAAACGTAGGTGCTATAGGATATCCTTTAAAAATAACAACGAGATGAGCCTCGATGAAAATAAACAAAACGCAGATGCGGGGCCCTCAGTAAATACTTGTTTTAAATTATTTAGAATTCAGGAGGGCCGCTTAGTGAATTTTGTGGCCTTCCCAAAAATAATAACGCGATAGTCTCTTTAGGCGCGCGTTTAATAATTTACTTTCTTAAACTCGGGTGTGCATTTCATGCGACCCAAATCCAAATCTCAAAACATCAAATAAAATGCGTTCCGGATTGTGGGTGCATTTCATGTGACGCAGTCCAAAGACGTGTTTTAAGCGATGTTCACATTCTTGTAAATACAATAATAATAAAGCGGTTAAAAGTTAAAATTGGCATATTGGTTCATAATTGTATTTTAAAATCAGATAAATAAGCCGAATATAACAGTTGAGCGACCGTGCTAGAACCACGGAGCTCGGGAATGCCTAACACCTTCTCCCGGGTTAACAGAATTCCTTATCTAGATTTCTGGTACGCAGACTGTAATATAGAGTCATTCATTTCCTCGATTCGGGATTAAAATTGGTGACTTGGGACACCCTAAATCTCCCAAGTGGCGACTCTGAAATAATTAAACCAATCCCGTTTCGATTGTCCTTTAATTGGAAAAACTCCCCCTGCGCCCTCGGGTGCGGAAAAAGGAGGTGTGACAGCTCTGGCGACTCTGCTGGGGACCATTTTGACCCAGAATCACTGGTTCAGGGTTAAGAATTCGAGCTTAGAATAGTTGTTGTTATTTGGCTTTATTTATTATCGGATTTTTACATGATATATGCTTAATGTGCTAAATGATGCTTTTACCACTTTAATATTATCTGAATTGTGTATATAAAACTGCTACGAAACCCTTCCCTCTGAGTCTTCTGAATTTATAGTGTACACGTGCGCGTGACCCACCTTTCTGTTAAAGTCATACCAAATAAGACGGAGTTGGGACAAGTAACTAGGCCGGGCAGACTTTCGTGCTCCCAGTACGTTGCCCCCACTTCGGTTCAAACTGTCCGTTTGGGTAAGCCAGGTCTAGAACAATCAACCTCAGGTCTTACACTTAGAATAACTCAGCCATGTACCGGATCCCTAGTAGGAACGTTTATTTGCATCACGTGCATTTGACTTAGGGGACTCAACATAGGGGTTGGGTCTGTCTAGGACAGGTGAACCCAAAATAAAAAGACCATCCTGATGCATCCTACTTGCTATATGTGCATTCATTTGCTTCGAACATGCTTGCTGACCGGTTTAAATAAATTATGATGAGAGCTGAGGAATAAAATAGGTCTTCATAAATAAAAAGAAAATGAAAAAATAGAATATATATATACATAAAAAATATATAGTTTTGAAATAAAGGTATCAAATCTTGAAAATAATTTGAAAAAAAAATAAAAAAAAATATATAGTTTTAAGTCTTGAAATAGTTTGACTGAAAATGATTGGAGTATGTTTTCGAAATAAGTCTTAACTTTATTAAATTAAAATTTCAGATACAAAATGAGCACCGCACAAAACCCTTTCTCCGCAAATACAGAGGAGTTTTTATTCCAGCTTCAAATGTGGTGGTGTGAATTAGGCGAAGATGGTCAAAAGTGGGTCATCAAGCATCTCGGAAATCTCCCGGACATTATGAAGGTGAAACCCCGCGAGGATCTGATTGCGGCATTAGTGACTTTTTGGGACCCTGTTCACAATGTCTTTCGTTTTTCTGACTTCGAGCTCACTCCTACATTAGAGGAGGTAGCCGGATATGTTGGATTTGACGGAAGTTTAAGGAATCAAAGCTTGATATTTACGAAGGCTCCCTCGGTACATCGATTCTTCGGTCTTCTGAACATCAGCAGTCAAATCAGGAAAAGCAATGTCATCAACGGATGTTGTTCTTTCAACTTTTTGTATTCAAGGTTCGGAAAGTCAGATGGGTTCGAAATTCATGAGAAAGGCCTTACTAACAAACAAGACAAAGACGCATGGCAGGTTCACCGTCGTTTCGCCTTCATGGTGTCTTTTCTAGGAATCATGGTCTTCCCGAACAAAGAACGAACAATCGATATTCGCGCCGCAAAAGTTGTGCAAATCCTCACCTCCAAGGAAAACCACACCATTGTCCCCATCATTCTCTCAGACATTTATCGGGCTTTGACTTTATGTAAAGCAGGAGCGAAAGTCTTCGAAGGATGCGAAATTTTGTTGCAAATGTGGCTGATTGAACATCTCCAACAACAGCCCAAGATCATACAGTACAGGCCAAACAACGATAATTACATCGAGGGTTATGAGGAAAGAGTGAAAAATTATCAGGTTCCAGAAGGAACAGAAGCATGGGTATCTCGGCTAAGGGCTCTAACGGCAAATCAAATTGAATGGACTCTGGGATGGCTACCAAGGAGGGAAGTGATACATATGTCAAACTCAAATAGTTATTTGCTACTATTGGGATTGAGAAGCATCCAGCCGTACGCGCCATTGAGAGTCTTAAGGCAACTAGGCAGATATCAGGTAGTCCCCGATGATGAAGATTTGAGCACACAAGAAATCGAATTACAGCCAGAGGCCACTATCCCTGAGGCGTTACTTCAACAGATGTGGAATGGGTGTCGATACTTAAAAAAAGATACTCAAGTCCCAGACACCACAAAGGGTGAGATAAATCCCGGATATGCAAGGTGGTTCGAGAAACGGTCTCGCGTGGACGATGTACCAGAACCTGAGCTGAGAAGGCCGATTAAAAGACCCCATATTCAAAACTTCAATGATAAAATCCAAGAGCGGTTGATTTGGGGAGAAAAAGAGAAGGGGTACAAAGCAACTATCCACGCCCTAAAGGAAAATCTAAGGAACCTCAGTCTGGAGAAGGATTTGCAAGCACAAGAAGCTGAAGGCGAGAAGAAGAGTCTAGCCTGTGAGAATGAAAGTCTTCATTCTCGATTCCTGAAAATGAAAAAGGCTTCTGAAACGCCAATAAGGAATTGGAAGGATCAAAAAACCATCGCCAAACTTTTTGAAAGAATGCAGGATTATGATTCCATTCTTGCTGCAAAAGAAAGGACGTTGAGCAAAGCAAAAGAAAGGGTCCAACAATTAAACGAAGAAGCCAGATCTGATAAGGAACGCCAAAATAGGCAATCCGAGAAAGACAGGGCACAATTCGAGAAGGAAAAAGACCATTGGATACGATCAGGAGACCAACTTCGGGCACAACTGGAAGAGGCAAAAAGATACAGAGAGCATCAATAAGCGGACACTGAGAGAGAAAGAGCGCAGATGAGATTAGAGCAGGCCAGACTCCGAGCTCTATTAGAGTCAGCCCTAGATCGTGAAGGCCGTATCCGAGATGTAGCCACCACTCGCCAGCAGCAATTGCAGGATCAAGGCCAACGTCTCCAAGATTTCAGGGCACAGATCCACGACCTGGCGGTCTACACCTCTCAAAGTTATGTAAACTGCCAAGGAATGGATTATGAAAGGTTTACCGAGCATGTACCCACCTTTGCCCGTCATCTAGCAGTGGAGTTGGAAAGGATGTATCGAACATTGGGAGGACATCCGGGTCAAGCCCCGCCTTGAACAAATGATCTAATAATTTACAACACAAGTGTAAAGTGGGGCACGTTATGAGATGTTAAGAATTGTATCTTTTTCTTTTAATTTGAATGTGTGTTTCAAGACATTGTTTTTACAAAGTTTTCAAATGTAATGTTGCTTATTTTCTTTGATGTGTATTTCAAGACATTGTTTTACAAAGTTTTCAAATGTAATGTTTGTTCATTTTCTTTTATAAATGTTAGCCTCATGGCAGAACTACGCCTGGTCTGATTCACGCGGGGACGTGATACGTAGGCAATCCCCATAAGATTCGACCGCTTTTAATAAATAAAGAAAAGAAAATGTAAATAAAATAAAACGCAGGGTTTCGCAAAATACTTTAAAGAGACGAATGAGCAAACCGGGATGACGCATGTTGTTTGAAGCAAAGCATGTAGAAACGGTTAACTGCCTAGGTGCATTGCATCCTCTATGTGTTATGATCAAATCTGTTAAACTCTAACACTAACAAAGTTTGTTGTTGTCTGACATCAGATAGTTAGTTGTTAAAGAATTCTGGCAACACATTCATACCAAACCAGATCCAAAGGACCGGTAGCAACAAGCATGACTACTTCGGAGAATAGCAATGAGGAAGAAAGGCCGATGAGCCAGTTGTTAAAAGAAGCGATGGAAAAGATTGAAAGGATGGGACTAGAAATGAATGCAATGCAACTAGCCCTAGCCAAAACACAAAAGAGTCCTGAAACACTGGGACACATGCCGGAGTACCCTCACTCTGGCCCTTCCACAAGCCGCCCAAATCCCCTCTATCATCAAGAAAGAAGCCCTCATGATTCCCAAGCTCCACCACCCCATCAACCTCTCCCAACACCCAATATTCCCATTTTTGTGGGACCTACATCAGCCCCTTTGCAGAGAACGACCAGTGAGCCATTGTTTCAGGCTCACGATACCCAATACTATCCCCCGAGCCTACATTCCATGCACCCGAACCACAGTCTTACAATCCCCATTTGGAAGTACCGGCAGAGGTTGAGAAGCCGGTTAAGGCCCCTGAACAGGATGAAGTGTTGAGAAAGTTCAAAAGCCTGGAGCAATCCTTCAGGAACTTGCACGGGCTAGGCAATCAAGTCAGCGTGGCATACAAAGATCTGTGCCCTTTCCCAGACGTCCAACTCCCAGCCGGGTTCAAGATGCCCAAGTTTGATTTATATGAAGGGCACGGTGATCCCATGGCACATTTGCGGGGATTCTGTAGTAAAATGAGAGGGGCAGGAGGCAAGGACGAGCTTTTGATAGCTTATTTCGGCCAAAGTCTGAGCGGATCTGCACTGGAATGGTATACCAGGCAGGATTTCAGCAGGTGGTACACGTGGGATGATCTAGCACAGGCTTTTGCAGGTCATTTCCAGTACAATCTGGAGATAGTCCCTGGCCGTCTCACGTTATTGAGAACTGGGAAGAAACCCGGGGAAAGTTTTCGTGAGTTCGGGTTCCGCTGGAGAGAACAAGCAGCTAGAGTCGATCCTCCCATGAGAGAGGGAGAGATGGTGGACTATTTTTTGCAGACATTGGATCCAACCTACTTTGGTCACTTGGTGACAACGGTTGGAAAATCTTTCAACGAAGTGGTCAAAATAGGGGTCATGATAGAAGAAGGTTTGAGGTCGGACAAGATCTTGAACTATTCGGCACTTAAGGCCACAACCCAGGCTATTCAAAGCGGTACGGGAGGTGCGCTAAGAAGAAAGAAAGAAGAGGTTGCCACGATCGAGGCAGGCAGTTGGTCCAGGGCTGGCAGGCCGCACTACAACCAACCCAGGCCTCACAGGTCAAACTACCCATACAACCCACCACAAAATTTCTATCCACCTCGAGAACCACATTGTTCCGTACACCAAGCCTAGGTATACACTCAGCCTCCGGTTCGCCTACAATGGCGCGCACCGGCTCCCCAAAACATATATGCACCACCATAAAACACCTACCCTCCACCAAGGGCATATAGAAACCCTTCAGGGGCAGGTTTCCGGGGAAATCCAGATGCTAGGAATGACAGGTTGCGGAAGCAAAGAACCTTCACCGAACTGGGAGAAACCTACACCGCTGTGTTCCACAAGCTGCGGCAATTGGGTTTGGTTAGTCCTGTCCATACTCGGGAACCAAATCCCCCGCCTCAGAATTTGGATCGTTCAATCAGTTGTGAATACTGTTCAGGGATGCTCGGGCACGATACCGAGAAGTGTTGGAAGTTAAGGCATGCCATACAGGATCTTATTGACACCAATAAGATCGAGGTCCAGACACCGGAGGCTCCTAACATCAACCAAAACCCACTGCCAGCGCACCACGAAACTCACATGATTGAGTTGGTGTGTGAGGGAGGAGAATTAAGAAAACCCTCACAAACAGTGATGATGATCCAAGCCGCCCCGAGAGAAGTCTTAACCAGTGAAGGAACGAGTATACAGCCGCAGGGTGAAGGCGTCAAGCCGGTAGTAATATTGGGGAAGAGCCCGTCCGTCATAGCAAGCAAACCCGAGCCAAGAAAGTTGGTAATAACAGGGATCCTGCCCACACCGGCAGTCATGTTGAAAGGGGTATGTAGAGAACAGGTGACCATAAAGCCGGTGGTCCAACTGCCGATGATTGACAGCAGGGCTGTGCCCTGGAAATATGAAAAGGCAGTGGTGACTTACCAAGGAAAATAGGTGGAAGAAGTCAGTTGTGAAGCGCAAGGGCTGACTCGATCAGGTCGATGTTTTGCTCCGGTGGAGTTAAGAAAAACCAACCCAGTGGCAACCAAGAAGCCAGTGTCAGAAGAAGAGGCTGAAGAATTCCTGAGGAAGATGAAAGTACAAGACTATTCTGTGGTTGAGCAGCTGAGAAAAACACCTGCCCAGATCTCACTATTGTCATTACTCCTCCATTCCGAGGAACATCGTCGGGCCCTGTTAAAGATATTGAACGAGGCCCATGTACCCAGTGAGATTTCTGTAAACCACCTGGAAACCATTGCCAGCAAGATTTTCGAGGTGAACAGAGTGACATTCTCAGATGATGACCTGCCGGTGGAAGGAACGAAGCACAATAAAGCTCTATACCTAGCCGTCAAATGTGAAGACTCGGTGGTAACCCGAGTATTGATGGAAAACGGCTCAAGCGCCAATATTTGTCCATTATCCACCCTGGACCAGTTAAAGATTGACCGTGGAAGAATCCGGGAGAATAGCATCTGTGTCCGGGGGTTTGACGGAAACGGAACAGCCACTGTGGGGGATGTTGTACTTGAACTGACCATTGGTCCGGTCCTGTTTACCATGGAATTCCAGGTATTGGACGCCACGGTATCTTACAACTTGCTGTTAGGACGACCCTGGATTCATGCAGCTAAAGCGGTGCCTTCCACCCTACATCAGACAGTGAAGTTCGAGTGGGAAAGACAAGAGGTCGTGTTGCACGGCGAGGATACAACATGCACCATGAGCGGAACCATTGTGCCTTTCATAGAGACCACTGGTGACAAGGGTCCCTGGGTCTACCAGATTCTCGATACAGGGTCGGCCAACAAAATTTCTGAAGGAGAAATCATCCCGCACCCTAGGGTAGCTGCCGCAACAGCCATGATGGTATCAGAAATGCTGGGTAATGGATTTGTACCGGGAAAAGGCCTGGGAGTTGAACTTCAAGGGATAGTCCAACCTGTTTCCCTTCCTAAGAATCTGGAAACCTTCGGGTTGGGGTTCAAACCAAACGCAGCAGACAGGAAGGAGGCGCGAAGAATGAAGAAGAGGGTCTGGTTTCTGCCTAAACCAGTGCCACGCCTCTCAAGGTCTTTTGTTAAAGCAAGTGCCAAGGGGTCAGTGATCCCAAAGATTCGAGGACCTTTGATCGGTATAAATGAAGACCTGAATCAGAGTTTTGAGGGGCTGTTCGCGGATGTCGGTATGGTGGAAGCTGGAGAAGGTTCTAGCAGAGTAGAGATACAATTTGTGGGGCCTGAGGCCAAGACCAACAATTGGACGGTTACTCCTCTTCCTGTCCGAGGGGAGTCTTGGTAGTAGGCTTTGATTAATGTTTTGTTTGTTTATTTGTTTGATCGGATTATTCAAGGGTGTAATCCAAATTTTACTTTCGTTTTGTAAAAGTGTGAACCCTTTTATCCCGCAAATTTAATAAAGTTCTCTTCTTTTGTCTCATTTTAATTTTTGTCTTGTTCTTTTTCTTTCTGAACAGTTCTCTTTTTACTGGTTCTAATGACATGGCATGCACAGCGGATCTTCAACCTAGTCTAATAAATCAATCTGAAACCGACTCAGTGATGCAAAAGGTCGTTTGTGACGATGAATCTGAATGTGACGAAGGTGAAGCCTTCGAAGAAATAAACAGAGAACTGTGCCAATTTGAAGAGAAACCCAAGCCTAACTTAAATGACACCGAGGCTGTGAATCTAGGAGACGCTGATAACGTCCAAGAGACCAAAATTAGCATCCACATTGAGCCGAATGTCAGAGCAGAATTGATCAAAACTCTCAGGGAATTCAAAGACGCTTTTGCCTGGTCATATGATGATATGCCTGGATTAAGCACCAATTTAGTGGTTCACAAATTACCCACTGACCCGGCATACCCTCCGGTCAAGCAAAAACTGAGGAAATTTAAAACAGAAATGAGTGTAAAGATCAAGGAAGAAGTGATTAAGCAGTTACAAGCGAAGGTCATTCGGGTCACTCGATATCCCGAGTGGTTGGCCAATGTGGTACCAGTCCCAAAGAAGGATGGAAAAATCAGGGTGTGCGTTGACTACAGCAACCTCAACAAAGCAAGTCCCAAGGACAATTTTCCGCTGCCCAACATTCATATCTTAATCGACAATTGCGCAGGGCGTGAGATTGGATCCTTTGTGGATTGCTATGCAGGTTATCATCAGATCCTAATGGATGAGGAGGATGCTGAGAAGACAGCGTTTATTACGCCATGGGGAACCTACTGCTATCGGGTAATGCCGTTCGGGTTAAAGAACGCTGGGGCAACATACATGCAAGCAATGACTGCTCTGTTTCATGACATGATACACAAGGAAATTGAGGTGTACGTCGATGATGTGATCATCAAATCATGGCGTCAGGAGGACCATGTGGCAGACCTAAGGAGATTTTTCCAAAGACTCCGGAGGTATGATATCAAGCTTAACCCGGCCAAATGCGCATTCGGGGTTCCATCAGGAAAGTTTCTAGGATTCATCGTCAGTCGACGGGGGATTGAGTTAGACCCATCCAAAATTGAATCCATCCGA
Organism: Nicotiana tabacum; assembly: GCF_000715075.1. Classification (NCBI taxonomy): domain Eukaryota; kingdom Viridiplantae; phylum Streptophyta; class Magnoliopsida; order Solanales; family Solanaceae; genus Nicotiana; species Nicotiana tabacum. Next base: position 42,144,897 of record NC_134080.1, on the reverse strand, counting down.
GATTTGCCACCGCCAAGGAACAAAACAGAAGTAATGAGTTTGCTGGGTAGACTCAATTATATCAGCAGGTTCATCGCTCAACTCACAGCAACTTGTGAGCCCATATTTCGGCTGCTGAGAAAGGACGCTGCAGTAGGTTGGACAGCAGAATGTCAGGAGGCCTTCGACCAAATCAAAGGGTATCTGTCTAATCCACCCGTATTGGTCCCGCCTAAGCCCGGGAAACCCCTAATCCTTTACCTGACGGTCTTGGAAAATTCATTTGGTTGTGTACTGGGGCAACATGATGACACAGGAAGGAAGGAGCAGGCCATCTACTATCTTAGCAAGAAATTCACAGTGCATGAGGTCAAGTACACTCAACTCGAGAAAACGTGTTGCGTCCTAACTTGGGTAGCTCAAAAGTTGAAGCACTACCTGTCTTCATATACTACTTATCTCATATCCCGCTTGGACCCATTGAAGTACATCTTTCAGAAACCTATGCCCACGGGAAGGTTGGCAAAATGGCAAATTCTGCTCACGGAGTTTGATATCATCTACGTAACGAGGACGGACATGAAAGCCCAGGCACTGGCAGACCATTTGGCAGAGAACCCCGTTGATGAAAAATACGAGCCCCTAAGAACGTATTTTCCTGACGAAGAGGTGATGCATACGAATGAGTTGGAATTACCTGAGGAACCGGGTTGGAAGCTTTTCTTCGATGGAGCTGCAAACGCAAAAGGGGTTGGAATAGGAGCAGTACTCATTTCTGAAACAGGACGGCAGTATCCTGTTACGGCTCAACTACGCTTCTATTGCACCAACAATATGGCCGAGTATGAGGCTTGCATTCTGGGTCTGCGCTTGGCTGCTGACATGGATGTCCAAGACGTCTTGGTCTTGGGAGACTCGGACCTCTTGGTACATCAAATTCAAGGTGAATGGGAAACCCGAGATCTAAAGCTCATACCATACCGACAATGCTTGCATGATCTGAGCAAGCAATTTCGATCGGTGAAATTCAAACACATTCTGAGAGTTCACAATGAGGTTGCAGATGCTTTGGCCACCTTGGCATTAATGCTGCACCACCCTGACAAAATGTATGTTGATCCTCTACACATCCAGGTCCGTGATCAGCACGCCTACTACAATGCCATAGAAGAAGAAGCAGATGGCGAACCCTGGTTTCATGATATCAAGAAATACCTCAGGATGGGGATATATCCTGAACATGCCTCTGGAGACCAAAAAAGAGCCCTTCGGCGTTTGTCGAATGGTTTCTTCCTCGGTGGGGGAATATTGTACAAAAGAACCCCGGATCTGGGATTGTTGAGATGCATAGATGCCAGGCAGGCAACAACGGTTATGGCAGAAGTACATGCTGGAGTTTGTGGGCCACACATGAGTGGATATGTATTGGCAAGAAAAATCCTTCGAACAGGGTGTTATTGGCTCACCATGGAACACGACTGTATCACTTTCGTGAGGAAATGCCATCAGTGCCAGATACATGGAGACTTGATTCATTCTCCGCCAACAGAGTTACATACGATGTCAGCACCCTGGCCGTTTGTAGCATGGGGCATGGATGTCATTGGGCCCATCGAGCCAGCAGCGTCCAATGGTCATAGGTTCATTCTAGTGACCATTGATTACTTCACCAAATGGGTTGAGGCTAAAACCTTCAAATCAGTAACCAAGAAGGCAGTGGTGGACTTTGTTCACTCCCATATCATCTGCAGATTTGGGATCCCAAAAGTGATCATCACGGATAACGGTGCGAATCTTAATAGCAGCTTGATGGGAGAGGTATGCCAACAATTCAAGATTACACACCGCAATTCCACCCCATATCGTCCCAAGGCGAATGGAGCAGTCGAAGCAGCCAATAAGAATATCAAGAAGATACTGCGAAAAATGGTGGAAGGGTCCAGACAATGGCACGAGAAATTACCCTTTGCCTTGTTGGGTTACCGCACTACCGTCCGGACTTCCATAGGCACAACTCCTTACTTGTTGGTGTATGGAACTGAGGTCGTGATACCAGCGGAGGTCGAAATTCCGTCCCTCCGAATTGTCGCTGAAGCCGGGATTGATGACGATGAATGGGTCAAAGCTCGATTAGAACAGTTGAGCCTGATAGATGAGAAAAGATTGGCAGCAGTGTGCCATGGTCAGCTGTACCAGAAGAGAATGGCAAGAGCGTATAATAAGAAGGTGCGCCCCAGGAAGTTTGAAGTAGGGCAGCAAGTATTGAAGAAGATCCTCCCACATCAGGTCGAGGCAAAAGGCAAATTCGCCCCAAATTGGCAAGGGCCTTATATCGTGACCAGAGTATTGTCCAACGGTGCTTTGTGTTTGACAGATGTCGAAGGTAGATGTGTCGACATGGCTATCAATTCAGATGCAGTCAAGAGATATTATGCGTAATTTCTTTAATTATGGCAATTGTTCGGTTTGTTTGTTTGTATTTGGCATTTATTGGATAATGAGATGACGGAGGCAATTCTTTTTTCTACCCAAACACTGTTTAACCCTTGCTTCCCCCTTTGAGCCTTAAGTTATTCTTTCATACCCCTCTTTTGGAATCAATAATAGGAAAGACATGAAAAAAGAAGAAGAGAGAAAAAGAAAGAAAAATGAAAAGAAGGAAAAGAAAAAAAAGAAGAAGATAAAATCACAAGAAAATACAAAACCGTGGGAACTACGTTTGACCTGATTCCTCAAAGAGGATACGTAGGCGCCTCACGGCTCGGTCATAGTATGCATCATAGCAAATATAGGATGCATAATGTACATAGTGTGCATAATAGGCACAATGTGCGTAACGCACATAGCTCAACATAAGCATAAAAGATAAATTCCCCAAGCAAGAAAACTGGGGCAGAGGTTATGTTTTAAGTTCCAACAAAGGTTTGATTCCAAAAGTTGTAGCACATCACCCTTCAAATTGTTTTCATTTTTGTAGCCTTTTTCTTCAATCCCACACCAAAACCAACATCAACCTCCAAAAGACCTCCCGATCAATGTTCGAGAGATGCCAAGTCCGGCGAATAAGGCCGAGGATAATACACTGATCCCAAGCAAAGAAGAGGATCGTAAGACTGGAAATGAGTTGATGGTCAAGGGAATCTCCAGAAAGGAGGGACATATCTACAACACCCCGATTTCCCGAAAGAAATAAAATGAGAGAGTCTTATCGGTGAAGACCTTCACAGGCACCGAGAGGCGATGTAAGATGAGGGATATGAAATGAGAGAGTCTTATTGGTGAAAACCTTCACAGGCACCATAAGGCGCCGGGAGATGAGAGAAAAGAGAGAGTCTCATTAGTGAAAACCCCTCGAAGGGCACTATGAGGCGACAAGACAGATCAGCAAAGCTACCACATTCGAAACGAAATGAACACTCCTTTATCATCCCCAGCAAGTCAAACCATCGAGCAGATCAATTGATACAAATAGAATGGGTCGGAATCTATGGTGCACGCCATGATCATGGGGACCAGTTGTGTCCTCCAGATAAGTTCTTTTGATTGTCTCCTCCCACAAAATATTGGTTCAGAAAGATTTTCTCCTTTCCATATCTTTATTTCTTTTCCTAAAATGTGTCTTTAAAGGATTTTTCAAAGCTTACTACCAGAAACCGAAGGGGAATTCATCCCAATGCAGGATAATACAAACAGTCTTAAGGGCCGGTCCCAAGCAATGCAACGATTGTGCCCGGAAATTTTGGAAGAAGTAAGCTCCAAAAGGGAGTGGTTTCGGGAGTTAGAAGCAGACTCCCACATCATGTGTTTAAAGAGAAAGCAGAAAAGGGGATAAGTTGAAAACCAATCCCCAGCAGGCTAGAGACCCCCAACAGGCAACTTTGCCCGCCAACCAATTATGGGGACAGAGAGCAAGAAAGGGGGAAGAGAGAAAAATGGCTCGCCAGAAAGGCACCCTCTACCGCCACGATTAAAACTGACTAAATCCTTTTGTCTGTTGCAGGAGAGCAAAGAATTGATGATGGCAGCAAGATGCAACGCCATGGAAGTCACCAAAAACCGGGGCAGAAAATTTTCTGCCGATTGTCGAAAATTTTCTCGAAAAAACGGGGAAGCAATATCAATACATTTAAAGTTCTAGGTCGCCCACCAGTATAATGCGGGAATACTTTTAAGTTCTAGGTCGCCCACCAGTATAATGCAGGAATACTTTTAAGTTCTAGGTCGCCCACCAGTATAATGCGGGAATACTTTTAAGTTCTAGGTCGCCCACCAGTATAATGCGGGAATACATTTTAAGCTCTAGGTCGCCCACCAGTATAATGCGGGAATACTTTTAAGTTCTAGGTCGCCCACCAGTATAATGCGGGAATACATTTAAGTTCTAGGTCGCCCACCAGTATAATGCGGGAATACTTTTAAGTTCTAGGTCGCCCACCAGTATAATGCGGGAATACTTTTAAGTTCTAGGTCGCCCACCAGTATAATGCGGGAATACTTTTAAGTTCTAGGTCGCCCACCAGTATAATGCGGGAATACTTTTAAGTTCTAGGTCGCCCACCAGTATAATGCGGGAATACTTTTAAGTTCTAGGTCGCCCACCAGTATAATGCGGGAATACTTTTAAGTTCTAGGTCACCCACCAGTATAATGCGGGAATACATTTAAGTTCTAGGTCGCCCACCAGTATAATGCGGGAATACATTTAAGTTCTAGGTCGCCCACCAGTATAATGCGGGAATACTTTTAAGTTCTAGGTCGCCCACCAGTATAATGCGGGAATACATTTTAAGTTCTAGGTCGCCCACCAGTATAATGCGGGAATACATTTTAAGTTCTAGGTCGCCCACCAGTATAATGCGGGAATACATTTTAAGTTCTAGGTCGCCCACCAGTATAATGCGGGAATACATTTTAGTTCTAGAGTTTGGAATCATGTAACCCCACCTGAAGATGGAAGGTTACAACAGAGAGACCCAAGCAGGAAAACAATAAAATCCCCAGCGCTAAGAAGCAGAAGGTTGCAAAAGCAAGCACACATTCAAAAGGAAGAAGGAACGCGTCTCAGAAGAAGCAGTTCGGAAACATTGTAGCATGCCCAGAATGACAATACTGATGAAGAGCCATACCACTGAAGAAACCAGTGGAAGATTTAAAGAAGAAAGCCATGTTCCCAGCGGACTAGGCGAAGTGATGAAAACTGGCATTCAAATGTCAGCAAGGGACCAGCATCCTCTCCCAAAGTCACAAGATGAAGCCATAAGAGGAAAGCGTTAGCCGACAAGAAAGCAAGGCAACAAGAACAAGTGGAAGATGGATAAGATCGCATGATCCTCAGTCTAGCTTAGCTTCTTGTTTTCCTTTTAGAGCAATGTAACAGGGAGATCGGTTGAGCAGTAGCATCCTACATCAGCATACAACAGCGCACAACAGCAGCAAGCAATACAGTCACACGGTAGTCCCAGCTACCAAAATTTCCCGAACTACATTGACCTGATTCCTGTTTCAGCCCAGGATATGTAGGAAACCTCTGAAGCAAAGGTTCGGTCAAATCTTTTTCAAAAATGCTTCACACGGAGTATTCGGACGGGCAAAATCACTCGCTTTATCTTTGCGCGAAAACCCTTCGTGTCTTCGTGCAAAGAGGGGCAGCTGTAAGCACGTGATTTTTGCTTCACGAGCAATCACTCCCAAAGGAAAACAAAAGAAAAATAGTAACAAATGGCTTCGCTGTGCAATTTTTTTTCCCCTTTTCGTGACATGTGTTATTAGTCGTTTGTAGGTCTGTCCATTTTGCATCTAGACATTATCAAACAAAAATACAAAAAATATGTGTCATTAAAAGAAAATTCAAAATATGTGTGCATCGTCCGTTTTAGGTTGTGATTTAACTTACCTAAACATTTTATTTGGTATGATAATTATGTTGAAGTGCCATATTGTTATTTGTTTTCATTTGTTTTATTAGTTATTTTTATTTTTTCTTTAAATTGGAAAACAAAAGAAAGTTGAAATCAATTTGGGCCCAAAAAATAAGACAAAAACAGGCCCAAACCAGCACTGATCCAGTCCAAAACCGACTGCCTAAGCAGCAATTCAAACGACGCCGTATGAGGGCGTTCGATCTGAGCCATCCGTCCAGGCCAATCCAACGGCTCAGGACACTATCAGTAACCCGTTTCAAAACCCGACCCAAATAACCAGCCTGACCCAACCCCTCATTTAAACCAAACGAGCTCGTTTCACTACCAAACGACCCCGTCTCATTTCTCACCCTCGGATCCAAGCCGTTGAGATCATATGATCTAACGGCTCAGATCCAATCCCATAGACCATATATAAACCTTCCCTTACACCCACGCCCCCTATACCAACACCCCACCCCTTCGTCCCCAAGCTCAAACCCGGACCTCCCATTAGAAACCCTAGCCGCCCCCGTCTCCCTCGCCATTAAAGCCGGCGGCATGGACGCCGGTGGCCACCTCCTGAACACCCTAAGACCCCCTCACTCTCCTGAACATGGATCTGTTACTCCCTAGACTCGAATCACTTTCCTTCGTCTCGAATCTTCATTTTGAAGATTTGAGTCGAACCCGGACCTATGCCGAACCACCCCATCTTCATACCAGACACTCCCCTGACCTTCCTCGTGACCAAACCAAACTTGGTTTGGTCCGAATCTACCCACAACTCCCAAAAAACCAGATCTGAGAATCCAAAACCTAGAACACGGATAGCCTTGGGATCCAGCCGACCTTAACAGGGGTTCGAGGTCTAATAGACCTTAATCAAGTTGTTCTCATGTGAGAACACCTTGATTAAAGTTTGTTCGGCCTCAAGAGTTCGAAGTTGAGTCTGACTTGGGGTCCATTTTGATTTCAAACTTTGTCGGTAAGTTTTTCTTTCCCTTTTCGTTTATATCAACTGCTGATTAAGTCATTAGCATGCTTTGTTGTATTTGTTTGTTATTTTCTGATAGTTTTCTTAATTTCTTCCATCTCTGTCAAAGACCTTTATTTGGTCGATTGATTTTCTATGTGTGTGTTCTGAATGTACTCTGTGATAAACATGATCGTCGATTAGTTTAATCGTCAGATAAGTTAACTCATATAGGCCCCAGTAATTGAACAAAAATTGTCTGATGCCCTTTAGGTCCCTGAACGTATAGTTTATATGAGCGACTGATTACTACCTGCTATAATTAGTATAGTCGACTCGATAAATGTCGTCGATTAATTCTATATAACTAATGGATCAAATAAGCTAATAATTTCACATGACTAAATGAACCATGTCACTAACTGAATGCTCGACATTGCCTGAGATTAGCCTATAAACTGCATTACAAAACAGCTAAAAGATTCAGTCTAGGGCAGCTTCGATTTTAAATTTTTCAGAAGTCCAAAATAACCCATTATTGCAAGGGGGGCAGGGCAGTAATAAGCAGGGTTTGACAGGGGTAGTCTGGGGTTTGAAAAGAACAAAAAGGATTAGTTTAAATGAGCTGACAACTAGGGTACTAATTTAGGATTAAACTAATGCCAATGGGGAACAAGACACAAGGGTATGGGGCTTAAATTGAATAATAAAATGATGCCCATAACTCCTGATTAAACAAAACCAGGCGTGGGGAACAAAAGGGGCTGGCACGAAAGATGCTTAGGCATGGCTTTAACAGAGTATGGGCAGGCTGCAAAGTTGCAGCACGAGGGCAGCCTAGCTGCACTGAGTCATTTGGCTTATAAATAGGCCATTTGAGAACATAGAAAGGGGCTGGACTTTTTAGTCTTCAAAAAAGAGAAAAAGGGCTGGAATTTTAGTCTTAAAGCTGAAACTTTTAGTCCAAAGAAAGGTTTACTGAGTTCAAAGAAAGCTGAAAACATAAGTTAGTTTCCAAATAGATTGTAACCAAACACCATCTGAAAGTTGAATAAGAACTCATATTGGTCAAGCTGCCTTGGCCAAGTTCTGTCGTCTGCATTGACTGAGCTGTGTGTTGGTTGCTGAACTGTTGGTATTTGCTGCATTGAACACTCTTTTACTTCTGGAATTTCATTACTCTTTGTCTGGAATTACTGGTTTGGCACTCGACTATTTGCTGGTTTCTTTTGTTCTGGGAATTATTGTTGGTTGTTCGTGGATTGTGGAAAACATTTGGTTGTTGGTTTGTTGTCGTGTTGTTGCTGTGTAGTTGTTGTTGTTGTGTTTACTGCATACTGCCCAGCTGATCATTCCTTTCTTCTTTGTCATCCATACCAGGTACACAATTACACTACCAATGTAACTCGAAAGTTTGAGCAATGAGTATAAAAGAGAAGATCTGCAGATGTTGTTTATATATATGTACTGGTGTGTTGAATGTCATGTAATGTCTAATAGACCACATTTTGGGATACTGAAGTTAGCTTGCAAGCATAGTAGATGTCAATGTGGGGTATCGAATGATAATTGTATATGTATTGCTGTCAGATAAAGGTGGTCTCAATGAATTAGTTTGCATCTCAGATTTAGTTTGCTTTGCCATATATGCTGTAATGTAGGCCAAAAATAGGAAAACTATCCACATGAGTTAAAGTTCTTTCCCCTTTTGCTAGTTTGTCACATATAAATTGATAAAGAACAAAGAATCAGTTCTAGGCCTCAACCTCAGGAAGGCCGAGCCCAAATCGAAAGATCAGCTAGGCCTGTATCGGAAAAACAGGGCCCAAGTCTGGCCATCTCGCATGAGCTAGTTTGGGCCCATAATCTGCGACTAGTTGTCCATAAGTGTAGTCACGTTTTATTATCCTGTAAAAGCAATTTAAATCCGGTTTTATAATCGACTAAGGCTATTTACTGCTTTCAATTGATAGAGACAAACACGACAAGAAACGTAGGTGCTATAGGATATCCTTTAAAAATAACAACGAGATGAGCCTCGATGAAAATAAACAAAACGCAGATGCGGGGCCCTCAGTAAATACTTGTTTTAAATTATTTAGAATTCAGGAGGGCCGCTTAGTGAATTTCGTGGCCTTCCCAAAAATAATAACGCGATAGTCTCTTTAGGCGCGCGTTTAATAATTTACTTTCTTAAACTCGGGTGTGCATTTCATGCGACCCAAATCCAAATCTCAAAACATCAAATAAAATGCGTTCCGGATTGTGGGTGCATTTCATGTGACGCAGTCCAAAGACGTGTTTTAAGCGATGTTCACATTCTTGTAAATACAATAATAATAAAGCGGTTAAAAGTTAAAATTGGCATATTGGTTCATAATTGTATTTTAAAATCAGATAAATAAGCCGAATATAACAGTTGAGCGACCGTGCTAGAACCACGGAGCTCGGGAATGCCTAACACCTTCTCCCGGGTTAACAGAATTCCTTATCTAGATTTCTGGTACGCAGACTGTAATATAGAGTCATTCATTTCCTCGATTCGGGATTAAAATTGGTGACTTGGGACACCCTAAATCTCCCAAGTGGCGACTCTGAAATAATTAAATCAATCCCGTTTCGATTGTCCTTTAATTGGAAAAACTCCACCCTGCGCCCTCGGGTGCGGAAAAAGGAGGTGTGACATAGTGAACCAGCAGAAAAACCAGAGTATTCAATGTAACAACACCAGCAGTTCAACAATCACAAACAGCTCGGCAAATGAACAATAATTGGCCAAGACAGCTTGACCAACTTGAACTCTTGTGCAGTTTTCAGACAGTGTTTGGGTTACAATATTCTGAAATTTTCTTTATCTTTCTTTCTTTCTCTGAAGACTAAAAAATGTCCCAGCCCCTTTAATGTTCTGAAACAACTTATTTATAAGCTAATCCGGGTCAGTTAAGCTGCCCGAATGCGTGCAGGTTGTAATCTGCCCATACCCCTTAACTCCCCATGCCTAAAGGCATTTTTCTTGGTAAACTCCTCAGCCCCCCATGCTTTGTCCTATTGTTCTAATCAAGAGTTATGGGTTTAAAGTATTCATTTACTTCCCATGCTCTTATGTTTTGTTCCCCATTGTCATTAGGTTAATAGTACTTTAATTACCACTTGACATGCTCTTAAGTTAATTCCTGACCAAGCTTTGTTAAATGCCAAAATTACCCTTAGACTTTTGCACATTACTGTATTACCCTAACTCCTAATGGCCAGTATATAAACCTCTCTGATTTCAACTAATTACTGACCACTAATTACTTAACTTAAACTCAATGCTGACTTCAGGTGGATCTGTTAGCTTTCCACAGCTAACAATCAATTTTCATCCTAAATTCAGCCAATGATTCCAATCCAATCAAATAGGGGTGCCAATTAAAGGGTACGAGTTGGTCATGCTGATACAAGTAATACCAACAAGAAACAGGCATAGTAATCAATACTGAAATTCAACTCCTGATTTTCTAATCTTTCAAGTGAATTTAGTTGACGACACTTATTTAAATGACTACACAAACTATAATATACAGCAAACAATCATCAAAACTATAAAACAAACTAAACATTTAACTCAAAATTCACACACATGGACAGACAAATCAGAAACCAACCCAAACCAGAACATGAGCGACAGATTGATTTTAGGAGGAAAAAAGAAAAGGAGAGTTACCTCAGGGAAATGAAATTAAGACTGAAAAGCTCGGACTCGGACCAGATCATTTTGGGGTCGAATGGACTTTAATCGGAGTGTTCTCAACTGAGAACACCTCGGCAAAAGTCTATTAGACCCTGATCCTGTTGTTGATTCGGACAGACCTCCATAACTCTAAGTTCTAGGGTTCTTGGTGGTCTAATTCGGGATCCGTTCAGTTCCAGTCAGATTCGAACGGAACCAAAGTCATTCAGGGGGTGAGGGAGGTCAGGAGATGCTGTGGTGTGAGTTTGGGGTCAAGGGGTGTAGATCGGGTTTTTTGCTCGAATCTTCGATTGAAGATTCGAGAAGCTACGGGGTGATTCGAGGTGAACAGTTAAGGGATTCATGTTCAGGGTGGTTGGGTGCATCGGGGGTGTTATTTTGGTGGTCATCGGAATCCGGGTGGCCAGGTTTACGGAGGGGAAACCTAAGGCTGCTTAGGGTTTGAGAGGAGGGGGTTTGGGACGATGGTGAACAGTGGCTGAAGAGGGGGGTCTGGTTTGGGGTGTGGGGTAAGAGGTTAGGTTTATATATGGGGAGGGTGGTTCAATCCTGGCCGTTGGATTGATTACAATTGATGGCCAGGATTGGGGAAGTTTAAAAATACGGTACCGTTTTGGTTAAGTAAGGGGTCGGTTTAAAATGGGAATGGGTCGAGTCATGAGGGCCAATAAAGGCCATTGGATCAATGGAGATGAATGGCTCAGATTAACCGTCCCTGAAACGACGTAGTTTTAGTGTTGCAATACGTCATTTTGATGGCCTGGGGACGGGTTGCTTGGGCTGGCTGATGTGGTTTGATTTTGGGCCTCAATTTTAAAAATGAAAATAGGCCCAAGTCCGATTTCCTAAACAATTGCACTTTTTCTTTTGTTTTCTAATTTTAAACACGATTAAAAATAAAAATGAGATAAAAACACCCATTAATTAACACTTAACACATTTATCTCACCCATATTAAAATATTTAAATAGGTTAAATCACATCCTAGAATAAAAGATGCATATTTTCGTGAATTTTCTTTTAATGACCGAATTATAGTTTAATTACACATGACATACATATTTTGTATTTTGTTTGATGGGATTAAATGAAAAATGGACAGAACCACAAATGACTACCAACACATGTCATGTAAAAATGAAAATTGTACAGCGAGGCCATTTGCCATTATTTTGATTTCTTTTTTGGAGTGATTGTCCGCGAAGCAAAAATCACGTGCTTACAGCTGCCCCTCTTTGCCCGAAGACACGAAGGGTTTTCGCGCAAAGATAAAGCGGGCAATTTTTGCTCGTCCGAGTACTCCGTGTGAAGCATTTTTTGAAGAAGATTGGACCGAACCTTTACTTCAGAGGTTTCCTACATATCCTGGGCTGAAAAAGAATCAGGTCAATGTAGTTCGGGAAGTTTTGGTAGCTGGGACTACCGTGTGACTGTAGTGTTTGCTGCTGTTGTGTGTTGTTACATGCTGCTGGAGGATGTTACCGTTTACCAATCTCCTTGTTACATTGTTCTGAAAGGAAAAACAAGAAGCTAGGCCAGACTATGGACCATAAGATCTCATCTATCTTCAACTTGTTCTTGTCGGCTTGCGCTTTCCTCCGATGCTTTTATTTTGTGGACTTGGGGGATGACACTGGTCTTTTGCCTTTTCTGAATGCCAGCTTTCATCATTTTGCTTGGTCTGCTGGGGACATGGCCTTCTTCATTAAGCTTTTCAATGGTTCCTCTGGCAGTACGGCTCTCTTCATCGGATTTGTTTTGTTGGGCATGGTTTAACGTTCACAAGCCGCTTCTTTCAAAACGCGTCTTTTCTTCCTTCTGACGTATGCACTTGAGTTTTCAACCTTCTGCTTCTCGGTGCTGGGGTTTTTTATTGTTTCCTGCTGGGCATTCCTGCTGTAACCTTCCGCCTTCCGGTAGGGCTACTGATTCCAAAATCTGCAGTATAAGACTAAAAAGTATTCCTCTTGTTATACAGGTGGGCGCCTGAATGCAAAATTATGAAATGTATGCCCGCATTATACTGGTGGGCGACCTAGAACAGAATGAAAAGACAGAAACGTATTCCCGCATTATACTGGTGGGCGACCTAGAACAGAATGTACTCCCGCATTTTACTGGTGGGCGACCTAGAACAGAAAGTATTCCCGCATTATACTGGTGGGCGACCTAGAACAGAAAGTATTCCCGCATTATACTGGTGGGCGACCTAGAACAGAAAGTATTCCCGCATTATACTGGTGGGCGACCTAGAACAGAATGTATTCCCGCATTATACTGGTGGGCGACCTAGAACAGAAAGTATTCCCGCATTATACTGGTGGGCGACCTAGAACAGAAAGTATTCCCGCATTATACTGGTGGGCGACCTAGAACAGAATGTATTCCCGCATTATACTGGTGGGCGACCTAGAACAAAATGTATTCCCGCATTATACTGGTGGGTGACCTAGAACAGAAAGTATTCCCGCATTATAATGGTGGGCGACCTAGAACAGAAAGTATTCCCGCATTATACTGGTGGGCGACCTAGAACAGAAAGTATTCCCGCATTATACTGGTGGGCGACCTAGAACAGAAAGTATTCCCGCATTATACTGGTGGGCGACCTAGAACAGAAAGTATTCCCGCATTATACTGGTGGGCGACCTAGAACAGAAAGTATTCCCGCATTATACTGGTGGGCGACCTAGAACAGAAAGTATTCCCGCATTATACTGGTGGGCGACCTAGAACAGAAAGTATTCCCGCATTATACTGGTGGGCGACCTAGAACAGAAAGTATTCCCGCATTATACTGGTGGGCGACCTAGAACAGAAAGTATTCCCGCATTATACTGGTGGGCGACCTAGAACAGAAAGTATTCCCGCATTATACTGGTGGGCGACCTAGAACAGAAAGTATTCCCGCATTATACTGGTGGGCGACCTAGAACAGAAAGTATTCCCGCATTATACTGGTGGGCGACCTAGAACAGAAAGTATTCCCGCATTATACTGGTGGGCGACCTAGAACAGAATGTATTCCCACATTATACTGGTGGGCGACCTAGAACAGAAAGTATTCCCGCATTATACTGGTGGGCGACCTAGAACAGAAAGTATTAACAGAATGTATTCCCGCATTATACTGGTGGGCGACCTAGAACAGAAAGTATTCCCACATTATACTGGTGGGCGACCTAGAACAGAAAGTATTCCCGCATTATACTGGTGGGCAACCTAGAACAGAATGAATTCCCGCATTATACTGGTGGGCGACCTAGAACAAAAAGTATTCCCGCATTATACTGGTGGGAGACCTAGAACAGAAAGTATTCCCGCATTATATTGGTGGGCGACCTAGAACAGAAAGTATTCCCGCATTATAGTGGTGGGCAACCTAGAACAGAATGTATTCCCGCATTATACTGGTAGGCGACCTAGAACAGAAAGTATTCCCGCATTATACTGGTGGGCGACCTAGAACAGAATGTATTCCCGCATTATACTGGTGGGTGACCTAGAACAGAAAGTATTCCCGCATTATACTGGTGGGCGACCTAGAACAGAAAGTATTTGAATTTGTTTCCTCGTTCCTCTGAGAAAATTTTTTACAACGGCAGAAACTTTTCTGCCTCGGTTTTGGTGTCCTTTCTGACATCGCATCCTTCTGCCACCATCAGCCTTTATTTTCCTGCAGCAGACAAAAGGACTTTGTTAGTTTTAATCATGGTGGGCAGCGGTGTCTTTTCCCGCTGGGGATGCTTTTTCTCTTTTCACTCTTGCTCTGTGCCCCTCACAACTGGTTGGTGGACAGAGTTGCTTGCTGGGGGTGACCTGTCTGATGGGGATGGTTTTCCATTTATCCCCTTTTCTGCTTTTCTCTTTACAGAACCAAACTGCGGGAGTCCGCTTCCCTCCCGAAACCAATTCCTTTAGGAGTTTTATTTCCTCCCGGAACTGCAAGGCATAGAACTTTATTGCCTGGGGATAACCCTTAGGACTGTTAGGGTTATCTTGCATCGGATTAATTTCTCTTTCCTGTGGAGTCTGACCACTTCGGCCTCGAGTCCGTGATTTATCGACATTACGCGGGGAAACCTTCTAGGAACTTGGTCCACAGGTCCTTCACCCGTCGTTTTCCACTCTCTTTCCGTCGCTCTTAACTTTCTACGCAATTCGTCCTTTGGTTTTGCGACCGACGCCTTTTGTCTTATTCTCGGCTTTTGGCCTATCCCTTTCGTATTTTGCTTTTGTACCCCTTCAGACTCTGGTAGTAAACTTTGAAAGATCCTTTCAAAACAGATTTTTAGAAAGAAATGAAAAAGGTAGAAAAGGAGAGAAATCTTTCTGAACCAATACTTGGTGGAAAGAAAAACTTATCTGGATGACCTGACTGGTCCTTATGATCATGACGTGCACCATAGATTCCCGACCCAGTCTATTTGTATCAATCATCTGCCTGATGGACTTACTTGCTGGGGAGAAATGAGTGTCCATTTCTTTGCGAACGTGGACCCTTTTGTCGATCTGTCTTGTCGCCTCATAGCGCCCTTCGAGGGGTTTTCACTAATGAGACTCTCTCTTTTCTCTCAGCTCCCGGCGCCTTATGGTGCCTGTGAAGGTTTTCACCGATAAGACTCTCTCGTTTTATATCTCTCATCTTTCGTCGCCTCGTGGTGCCTGCGAAGGTTTTCACCTGCCAAGACTCTCTCATTTTATTTCTTCACCGGAGAATTGGAGTGTTGTCGATATGATCCTCTCTTTTGGAGATTCCTTTGGACTATCGATTCATTTCCAGTTTTATGATCCTCTTCTTTGCCGGGGACCAGTGTATTATTCTTGGCTTTATTTTCCTGACTTGGCACCTCTTGGAGGTTGATCGGGAGGTCTTGTTTGGACATCGATGTTGGTTTTGGTGTGGGGCTAAAGGCTATCAAAAATTTGAAATAACTTTGACGGGTGAGTCACTACAACTTTTAGAATCAAACCTTTCCTGGAACCTTAAAACATAACCTCTGCCCCAGTTTTCTTGCTTGGTGGATTTTATTTTTTACACTATGTTGAGCTACGTGGGTTACACACACTGTGCCTACTATGCACACTTATGTACACTATGCACACTATGCACCCTATGACCGAGCCGTGAGGCGCCTACGTATCCTCTTTGAGGAATCAGGTCAAACGTAGTTCCCACGGTTTTGTTTTTCTTGTGATTTTTTTTTCTTTTCTTTGCTTTTCATATCCTTCCATTAGTGATTCCAATAGAGGGGTATGAAAGAATAACTTAAGGCTCAAAAAGGGGGAAACAAGGGTTAACAGTGTTTGGATAGAAGAAAGAATTGCCTCCGTCATTTCATTATCCAATAAGTACCAAGTACAAACAAACGAACCAATAATTGCCATAATTAAAGAAATTAGGCATAATATCTTTTGACTGCATCCGAATTGATAGCCATGTCAACACATCTCCCCTCGATATCCGTCAAACACAAAGCACCGTTGGACAATACTCTGGTCACGATATAAGGCCCTTGCCAATTTGGGGCGAACTTGCCTTTTGCTTCGACCTGATGCGGGAGGATCCTCTTCAATACCTGCTGCCCTACTTCAAACTTCCTGGGGCGTACCTTCTTATTATATGTCCTTGCCATTCTCTTCTGATACAGCTGACCATGGCACACTGCTGCCAATCTTTTCTCGTCTATCAAGCTCAACTGTTCCAATCGAGCTTTGACCCATTCATTATCATCAATCTCGGCTTCAGCGATAATTCGGAGGGACGGAATTTTGACCTCCGCTAGTATTACGGCCTCAGTTCCGTATACCAACAAATAAGGAGTTGCACCTATGGAAGTCCGGACGGTAGTGCGATAACCCAACAAAGCAAAGGGTAATCTCTCGTGCCATTGTCTAGATCCTTCCACCATCTTTCGCAGTATCTTCTTGATGTTTTTATTGGCTGCTTCGACCGCTCCATTCGCCTTGGGGCGATATGGGGTGGAATTGCGGTGTGTAATCTTGAATTGTTGGCATACCTCTCTCATCAGACTGTTGTTAAGGTTTGCACCGTTGTCCGTAATGATCACTTTTGGGATCCCAAATCTGCAGATGATATGAGAGTGCACAAAATCCACCACTGCCTTTTTAGTTACCGACTTGAAGGTTTTAGCCTCAACCCATTTGGTGAAGTAGTCAATGGTTACTAGAATGAACCTATGACCGTTGGATGCTGCCGACTCGATAGGTCCAATGACATCCATGCCCCATGCCGCAAACGGCCAGGGTGCTGATATCGTATGTAACTCTGTTGGTGGAGAATGAATCAGATCTCCATGTATCTGACACTGATGGCATTTTCTCACGAAAGAGATACAGTCATGCTCCATGGTAAGCCAATAATACCCTGCTTGAAGGATCTTCCTTGCCAATACATATCCGCTCATATGTGGCTCGCAAACTCCAGCATGTACCTCTGCCATGACCGTCGTGGCTTGACCGGCGTCTATACATCTTAACAATCCCAAATCCGGGGTTCTTTTGTACAAAACTCCTCCGCTGAGGAAGAAATCATTCGACAGATGCCGAAGGGCTCTTTTTTGGTCTCCAGTGGCCTGTTCCGGATATATCCCCATTTTGAGGTATTCCTGGATATCATGACACCAGGGCTCGCCATCCGCTTCCTCTTCCACCGTGTTGCAATAAGCGTGCTGATCACGAACCTGGATGTGCAGAGGGTCAACATACATTTTGTCAGGGTGGTGCAACATTGATGCTAAGGTGGCCAATGCATCCGCAACCTCGTTATGAACTCTCAGGATATGTTTGAATTTCACCGATCAAAATTGCTTGCTCAGATCGTGCAAGCATTGTCGATAAGGTATGAGTTTCAAGTCCCGTGTTTCCTATTCGCCCTGAATCTGATGTACCAAGAGGTCCGAGTCTCCCAAGACCAAAACGTCTTGGACATCCATGTCCACAGCTAATCGCAAACCCAAAATGCAAGCTTCATATTAGGCCATATTATTGGTGCGATAGAAGCGTAGTTGAGCCGTAACAGGATAATGGCGTCCTGTTTCAGAAATGAGTACTGCTCCTATTCCAACCCCTTTTGTGTTCGCAACTCCATCGAAGAAAAGCTTTCAACCCGGTTCCTCGGGTAATTCCCGCTCACTTGTATGCATCACTTCTTCGTCGGGAAAATACGTTCTTAAAGGCTCGTATTTTTCATCAACGGGATTTTCTGCCAGATGGTCGGTCAGCGCTTGGGCTTTCATGGTTGTCCTTGTCACATAGACGATATCAAACTCTGTAAGCAGAATTTTCCATTTTGCCAACCTCCCTGTGGGCATAGGTTTCTGAAAGATATACTTCAATGGGTCCAAACGGGATATGAGATAAGTAGTATATGAAGACAGGTAGTGTTTCAACTTCTGAGCTACCCAAGTTAGGGCGCAGCACGTTTTCTCGAGTTGAGTGTACTTGACCTCATGTACTGTGAATTTCTTGCTAAGATAGTAGATGGCCTGCTCCTTCCTTCCTGTGTCATCATGTTGCCCCAGTACACAACCAAATGAATTTTCCAAGACCGTCAGGTAAAGGATTAGGGGCTTCCCGGGCTTAGGCGGGACCAATACGGGTGGATTAGACAGATACCCTTTGATTTGGTCGAAAGCCTTTTGACACTCTGCCGTCCAACTTACCGCAGCATCCTTTTTCAGCAGCCGAAATATGGGCTCACAAGTTGCTGTGAGTTGAGCGATGAACCTGCTGATGTAATTGAGTCTACCCAGCAAACTCATTACCTCTGTTTTGTTCTTTGGCGGTTGTAAATCTCGGATGGATTCGATCTTGGATGGGTCTATCTCAATCCACCGTCGACTGATGATGAATCCTAATAGCTTTCCTGATGGGACCCCGAATGCGCATTTGGCCGGGTTGAGCTTGATATCATACCTTCGGAGTCTTTGGAAAAATCTCCTTAGGTCTGCTACATGGTCTTCTCGACGCCAAGATTTTATGATCACATCATCTACGTACACCTCAATTTCTTTGTGTATAAAGTCGTGAAACACAGTAGTCATTGCTCGCATGTACGTTGCCCCAGCGTTCTTCAATCCGAACGGCATTACCCGATAGCAGTAAGTTCCCCATGGCGTAATAAAAACTGTCTTTTCCGCATCTTCCTCGCCCATTAGGATCTGATGATAACCATCATAACAATCCACAAAGGATCCGATCTCGCGCCTAGCGCAATTATCGATCAGGATATGGATGTTGGGCAATGGAAAATTGTCCTTGGGACTTGCCTTGTTGAGGTTGCGGTAGTCGACGCACACCCTGATTTTTTCATCCTTCTTTAGAACCGGTACCACATTGGCCAACCACTCGGGATATCGAGTGACCCGAATGACCTTCGCCTGTAGCTGCTTAATCACCTCTTATTTGATCTTTACACTCATTTCCGTTTTGAATTTCCTTAGCTTTTGCTTGACCGGAGGGTATGCCGGATCAGTGGGTAATTTGTGAACCACTAAATTGGTGCTTAATCCCGGCATATCATCATATGACCATGCAAAAACATCTTTGAATTCCACGAGGGTTTTGATCAATTCTTCCCTGACATTCGGCTCAATATGGATGCTGATTTTGGTTTCTCGGACATTATCAGTGTCTCCTAGATTCACAGTCTCAGTGTCATTTAGGTTAGGATTGGGTTTTTCTTCAAATTGGCATAGTTCTCGGTTTATCTCTTCGAAGGCTTTATCTTCGTCATATTCAAAGTCATCGTCACAAACGACCTCTTGTATCATTAAGTCGGATTCAGATTGATTTATTAGACTAGGTCGAAGATCTGCTGTGCATGCCATGTCATCAGAACCAGTAAAAAGAGAACTGTTCAGAAAGAAAAAGAACAAAACAAAATTAAAATGAGACAAAAGAAGAGAACTTTATTAAACTTGCGGGATAGAAGGGTTCACACTTTTACAAAACAAAAATTTGGATTACACCCTGGAATAATCTGAACAAAACAAAACAAACAAAAACATAAATCAAAGCCTACTACCAAGACTCCCCTCTGACAGGAAGAGGAGTAACCGTCCAATTGTTGGTCTTGGCCTCAGGCCCCACAAATTGTATCTCCGCTCTGCTGGAACTCTCTCCAACTTCTACCATACTGACATCAGCGAATAGCCTCTCGAAACTCTGATTCAGGTCCCCATCCATACCAATCAATGGTCCTAGAATCTTTGGGACTGGCGGCCCCTTGGCACTTGCTCTGACAAAAGACCTTGAGAGACGTGGCACCGGCTTGGGCAGAAAACAAACCCTCTTCTTCATTTTTCGCGCTTGTTTCCTATCTGCCGCGGTTAGTTTGAACCCCAAACCGAAGTTTGCCAGGTTCTTCGGCAGGGAGACAGGTTGGACAATCCCCTGAAGCTCAACCCCCAAGCCTTTTCCCGGCACAAACCCATTGCCCAGCATCTCCGAGACCATCATGATTGTTGCGAAAGCTACCCTAGGGTACTGAAGGATCTCACCCTCAGAAATCTTATTTGCCGACATTGTATCGAAAATTTGGTAGACCCAAGGACCTTTGTCATCATCGGTCTCTATGAATGGCACAATGGAGCCACCCATGGTGCACGCCGTGTCTTCGCCGTGCCGTACGACCTCTTGTCTATCCCACTCGAACTTAACCATCTGATGTAGGGTGGAAGACACTGCTATGGCTGCATGAATCCACGGTCGTCCCAACAGAAGGTTATAAGATACTGTGGCATCTAACACCTGGAACTCCATGGTAAACAGGATTGGACCGATGGCCAATTCAAGTACGATATCCCCCACAGTGGCTGTTCCATTTCCGTCAAACCCTCAGACGCAGATGCTATTCTTGTGGATTCTTCCGTGGTCAATCTTTAACTGGTTTAGGGTGGATAATGGACAAATATTGGCACTTGACCCGTTATCCACCAATACCCGAGTAACTACCGCGTTTTCACATTTGACAGTCAGATAGAGAGCTTTATTATGATCCGTACCTTCCACTGGCAGATCATCATCTGAGAACGTACCCTGTTCGCTTCGAAAATCTTATTGGCAATGGTTTCCAGGTGGTTTACAGAAATCTTGTTGGGTACATGAGCTTCGTTCAATATTTTCATCAGGGACCGGCGATGTTCCTCAGAATGGATCAGTAATGATAGCAGCGAGATCTGTGCTGGTGTTTTCCTCAGCTGTTCGACTACGGAGTAGTCCTGCACTTTCATCTTCCTCAAGAACTCCTCAGCCTCTTCTTCGGACATAGGTTTCTTGGTTGTAGCGGGGTTGGTTCTTCTTAGCTCCACCGGAGCATAACACCGACCTGATCGAGTTAGCCCTTGCGCTTCACAACTAACTTCCTCCACTTGTTTTCTTTTGTACATCACCACTGCCTTCTCGTATTTCCAAGGCACAACCTTACTATCAATCATCGGCAACTGAACTACAGGCTTTATGGTGACCATTTCCCTGTATACCCCTTTTAACACAACTGCAGGTGTGGGCGGAGTCCCTGATATTACCAACTTGTTTGGCTCGAGTTTGCTTGTTATGGCGGACAGGCTCTTTCCCAATATCACTACCGGCTTGACGCCTTCTCCCTGGGACTGTACCCCCGTTCCTCCACTGGTCGGTCCTTCTTTCGGAGCGGCCTGGATCATCATCACTGTTTGTGAGGGTTTTCTTAACTCTCCTCCCTCATACACCAACTCAATCATGTGAGTCTCGTGGTGCGCTGGCAGTGGGTTCTAGTTGATGTTAGGAGCTTCCGGTGTCTGGACCTCGATCTTATTGGTGTCAATAAGATCCTGTATGGCATGCCTCAATTTCCAACACTTTTTGGTATCATGCCCCAGCATCCCTGAGCAGTACTCACAACTTATTGATCGGTCCAAATTCTGGGGTAGGGGATTTGGTTCACGAGTCTAGACAGGACTAACCAAACCCAACTGCCTCAATTTGTGGAACAAAACGGTGTAGGTTTCTCCCAACTCCGTGAAAGTTCTGTGCTTCCGCAGCCTGTCATTCCTAGCATCTGGATTTCCCCGAAAGCCTGCCCCTGGAGGGTTTCTATATGACCTCGGTGGAGGATAGGTGTTTTGGGGTGGTGCATATGTGTTCTGGGGAACCGGCGCGCGCCATTGCGGGCGAACCGGAGGCTGAGTGTATGTCTGGGCTTGGTGTATGGAGAAATGTGGTTCTCGAGGTGGATAGCAGTGCTGTGGTGGGTCGTATGGGTAGTTTGACCTGTGAGGTCTGGGTTGGTTGTAGTGTGGCTTGCCAACCCTGGACCAACTGCCTGCCTCGATCGTGGTAATTTCTTCTTTCTTTATTCTTCCCAGCGCACCTCCTGTGCCGCTCTGAATAGCCTGGGTCGTAGCCTTGAGTGCCGAATAATTCAAGATTTTGTCAGACCTCAGACCTTCTTCTATCATGACCCCTATCTTTACTACCTCGTTGAAGGATTTTCCAACTGTCGTCACCAAGTGACCAAAGTAGGTTGGATCCAATGTTTGCAAGAAGTAGTCTACCATCTCTCCCTCTCTTATGGGAGGATCGACTCTGGCCGCTTGCTCTCTCCAGTGGAACCCGTACTCGCGAAAAATTTCCCCGGGCTTCTTCCCGGTCCTCAATAGCGTGAGACGGTCAGGGACTATCTCGAGATTATATTGAAAATGACCTGCGAAAGCCTGCGCCAGATCATCCCAGGTGTACCATCTGCTGGAATCCTGCCTGGTATACCATTCTAGTACTGATCCGCTTAGACTTTGGCCGAAATAAGCTATCAGCAACTCATCTTTACCGCCTGCCCCTCTCATTTTGCTACAGAATCCTCGCAAATGCGCCATGGGATCACCGTGCCCTTCATATAAATCAAACTTAGGCATCTTGAACCCAGTCGGGAGTTGGACGTCCGGGAAAGGGCATAGATCTTTGTAGGCCACGCTGACCTGGTTGCCCAATCCGTGCAGGTTCCTGAAGGACTGCTCCAGGCTTTTGAACTTCCTCAATACCTCATCTTGTTCTGGGCTTTAACCGGCTTTTCAATTTCTGCCGGTACTTCCAAGTGCGGATTGTAGGCCTGTGGTTCGGGGGCATGGAATGTGGGCTCAGGGGGATAGTATTGCGTATTGTGAGCATGAAACAATGGCTCGCTGGTCACTCTTTGCTGGGTGGTTGATGTGGGTCCCACAAGATTGGGAATATTTGGTGTTGGGAGAGGTTGATGGGGTGGTGGAGCTTGGGAATCATGGGGGCTTCTTTCCTGATGATAACGGGGATTCGGGAGGCTTGTTGAAGGGCCGGAGTGAGGGTATTCCGGCATGTGCCCCAGTGGATCAGGGCTCTTTTGCGCTTTGGCTAAAGCTAGCTGCATTGCATTCATCTCTAGTCATATCCTTTCAATCTTTTCTATCGCTTCTTTTAACAATTGGCTCATCGGCCTTTCTTCCTCGTTACTATTCTCTGAAGTAGTCATGCTTGTTGCTACCGGTCCTTTGGATCTGGTTTGGTAAGGGTGTGTTGCTAGAATTCTTTAACAACTAACTGTCTGGTATTAGGAAACAACAAACTTTGTTAGCGTTAGAGTTTAACAGATTTGATCACAACACATAGAGGATGCAATGCTCCTAGGCAGTTAACTGTTTCTACATGCTTTGCTTCAAACAACATGCGTCATCCCGGCTTGCTCATTTGTCCCTTTTTAAAGTACTTTGGGAAACCCTGTATTTTATTTTATTTTTGTGTTTCTTTCTTTCTTTACTAAAAGTGGTCGAATCTTATGGGGATTGCCTACGTATCACGTCCCCGCGCGAATCAGACCAGGTGTAGTTCTGCCATAAGGTAAAGACACACAAAATTATTTTTTGGAATCATCGAATTCATCATCAAAATTTGCTATTACAAATTACTTCAACTGAAGAATAGCAACAGTACAGACTCCACAGTTTTTAACTTGACTTGGCTAAAAGAAAATAAAATAACATATGGGAAAGCAAAAAGCCAAATGAACAGGACTCGACCGAAGATCAAATTTCCAACTTAAGGGCCCACGAGGCATCATTCGGCCTTTTCGTGGTTCTAGGTGTGAGGTCTCTCTGCAAGCTTTTCAATTCATTCATGATCCGGTGGACGCAGCCCATGATGGAAACAAGGAGGGTTTTCCGAGGCATTTTCTCGTATGCTAGGCATCTCATGTAGATGTAGTGCCCAATCTCGTCGATCCTTCCTCGAATGTTGTCCCTTTCAACGAACAACTGCCTTATTTGTCGGTTCTTCAATCCTAGTGTTTGCGCATTGTTGGCAAGTTGATCCTGGAACATCTCCATTTGTCTTTCCATTCTGGTCATTGCATCGTAATAGTGCCTTCTGTCGGCTTGGGCATCTCGTGTTTGTTTGAAGATCTGCTCTTGAAGAGTGGAGTTCGTTTCCCTTAATGTCCCGATGCTCAGTTCGTAATCCCTTATGACTTGTTGCAGGCGATGCCTCCGGGCCATTGTACCTTTTGCCCACTTGGTCCGTAATCTCGCTGTGCTAGCCTTGGATCTTTCCAATTCTTCCTGGCATTCTGCAACCTGATTTCTTAACCCTGCTATCAACCTTTTATCCGCCCGGCTTCTCAGTTGGTTATCGGCCTCTCTTTTCATCTTCTGGATCTGGGTTTTGAGGATCTCGCCTTCTCTAATTAATCTGTTCTTTTCTCCCTTTTGGGCGGCGAACTGTAGTTGGCTTTCAAACTTCATATCCTGGAGTTGTTGTTTTAGTCTTCCTGTTTCGGCAAGATATTCCCGCGCTTTGGCCAACCAACCCCATTGCTCTTGTGAAGACTTGGCAAATTCTTACAGGTGAGGTCTTTTAGTCGGCCTTCCAGATGATGTTTCCCCTTTGTACCAAGCCTGATACCCGGGCGAAACTTCCCCTTTTGCCCGATTCACTACACAAGTATTTGCTTCTAAGTATTGACATTGGCTCCAAATTTGGTGAACCCTTGCTTCAGGAAACTGGCCATCGGGACTGATCTCAATCACCTGGGTGCTTAGATCCTCATCTTTCGGCACTATTTGACACCTCCCAAGTTGCCTTAAAACCCGATGCGGCGCATATGGTTGAATGCTCTTGAGTCCCATTAAAAGAAAATGGGGCATGGCTGCTGGCATGTATATGACTTTGTCGATCGGTAACCATCCCAACGTCCACTGTATTTGACTGGCGTTGAGGGCACGGAAATATGAGGTCCATGCCGAGACTCCTTCAGGTAGGTAGGCCTTATTAACTCTGGTATAGAACTCCTCTATGCAGGTCTTTTCAGCGGATCCATGGCTCAGAAACTGGGCTCGGTGACATAGGTGTTCGGTCATCCACATTTGCAATAACAAGTTGCAACCCTCGAAAAAGTTTCCTCCGGCCTTGCAAGACGTGAGAGCCCGGAACATATCAGATACTATCATGGGCGCCAGCGTACTGTCTTTCTGTGTGAGCAAAGTACTGACGACCCCTGCTATCTTTATGTTGATATTCCCGTATTTTCTTGGGAATACTAAGAGTCCTAAGAAAGTTATCATGAAAGCAATCCGTCTATGTTCATCCCACTTTTGACGATTACTTTTGCTGCACAACTGGTTTTCTGGCTTGTCGAATCCTCCTATGTGACCATATCTTTGGTATATGAAACTCATAGTGCAAAAAACTTTTGCCAAGTCAGGGTTATGAATTGTTCTGACTATCTTTAATGAGTCTAGAAACCGGTGTATTGCCACAGCTCTTGGAGCAACCAGGTATTTGTGCCTCAATGGAGCCTCAGCACTGCCGATATACCCTGCTATTTCTTCTAAAGTTGGGGTAAGTTCAAAGTCCGAGAAGTGGAAGACATTGTGCGCAGGATCCCAGTGGGGGACCAGTGCCCTTATGATATCTCCCCGAGGCCTGATATCCAACAAACTTGTGAGGCCTTTCAGATATTTCTTGATTTCGTCATGCCCTTCTTTGCCTAAATCATTCCACCAGAGCCGCAATTGGAGGGGAATTTTATTCATGATTGAAAAGGGTTCATTTGGAGTCGTGCTCATTCTGCACATTTATTAATAAGATTTTAACAAACGAAACTTATTTTGATAAAAACAAAAACATATGCTACTTTTCTCAAAAGGATTTTTGAACACGACCTCTCAGCACTTCATGAACGAAGATTTTTAAGGTTGTGTGATAAAAAAAACAAGAGGTGGCCGTCTGTACAAAGGCAGCCTTCCGGAGTTCCTTTTGGGAACATTTGGCTATTTTTGATATAAGCGGCGTCACCCGACCCTGTGACAGAAAAATATACTTTGGCGTTTTTGCTACTTTTATCAATTTTCAAAAATGGGAGGTTGGACCCGACGGAGGTTGCCTACGTATCTCACACCCTATGAGAATCAAACCCGCGTAGTTCGGGCAAATTAACCGAACCATTTTAAAACAAGTCTCTTTTTTATTTTCATTTTTCATTGCAAAACAAACCATTTTCCTTTCCTATTTTTGAAAACAAGACAAAATAACTCTCTTTTTTCATTTTCAATAAAACATCCTATTTTTCCAAACTAAAATAAAGACTCTTTTTTATTTTCTTTTCAACAAACGACTTTCCAAAAATAAAAGACTTTTTCTTCTATTTTTCATTTTCTAAAATAATCAATTAACGCCTTAACTGTTACTTCTCTTTTTGTTTTCTCTTTTCTCCTTTTTTTCAACATTCCCGAGATTCAGAAACCGGTCAACATGCAGGTTCGAAACAAATATATGTACATAGCAAGTAAGATGCATCAGGATGGTCTTTTCTGTTTCAGGTTGCTATTCCTAGACGGACCCAACCCCTGTGTTGAGTCCCCTAAGTCAAAATGCACATGATGCAGATAAGCGTTCCTACTAGGGATCCGACATGAAGTAACGTCATTCTATGTTCAAAACCTGGGTCTTTGTTCTAGACAGTGTACCGAGCGGACAACTCGAGCTGAGGAAGGAGCTCCTTTCCGGGAACCAAAAGGCCAGCCGGCTTAGAAACTTTCCGAGCCTCTTTTATTTAGGGTATGACACTAACAGAATAGGGAGTCTCAACCAGTAAGCACATCCCCAGAGGTAAGAAGAGAAGGGTTTCGGCACAGTTTATATACAGTTCAGATAATATCAAAGCGGTAAAAGCAGCATTTAGCACATTAGGCTCAAACATGTAAAAATCAGATAAAATCAAATATAACAATTTATATAAGCTCGAATTTCTAACCCTGAAACAGTGGTTCTGGGCCTATATATCCCCATCAGAGTCGCCAGAGCTGTCACACCTCCTTTTTCCGTACCCAAGGGGGTACAAGGGAGTTTTTTCCAATTAAAGGACAATCGAAACGGGATTGGTTTATTTATTTCATAGTCGCCACTTGGGAGATTTAAGGTGTCCCAAGTCACCAATTTTAATCCCGAATCGAGGAAAAGGATGACTCCATATTACAGTCTGCGTACCAGAAATCCGGATAAGGAATTCTGTTAACCCGGGAGAAGGTGTTAGGCATTCCCGAGTTCCGTGGTTCTAGCACGGTCGCTCAACTGTTATATTCAGCTTGATTATCTGATTTTATACAAATATGAACTTATGTGCAAATTTTAACTCTTGACCACTTTTATTATTATTTTTTAAGAGAATTGCAACGTCGTGAAAATATATCTCGAACCACATCACATCAATGCACCCGTAGTTATTGACATATCTCGACTCGGTTGAGATTTGGATTTGGGTCACATAAATGTGCACCCGAATTAAGGAAAATAAATTATTAAGACGTGCCTAAAGCAACTAGCGTATTGTTATTTTGGGGAAGGCCGTAAAATTCGCTAAACGGCCTGTCCCGAATTCTAAGTATTTTAATATATACATTTAGAGGGCCCCGCGACTTGTACATTTATTTGTCGAGGCTCGTCTCATTTATTATTAAAGAATTTGCAACGTCATGGAAATGCATCTCGGGCCACGCCATAATCAATATACCCGTGATTAGAGACACATTTCGATTCTGTTGAGATTTGGATTTGGGTCACATAAATGTGCACCCGAGTTTAAGGAGATAGCATTATTAAATACGCGCCTAAAGCGACTACCGTGTCATTACTTTGGGTGGGGCCGTGAAATTTGCTAACGACCCGCCCTGGAAAACTGAACGCTTTGATATATACATTGAACGAGGGCCCCGCATCTTGTGCGTTTTTATTTGTCAAGGCTCATCCCGTCTTTATTTTAAAAGGATATCCTATAGCAGCTACGTTTCTTGTCGCATTTGTCTCTACTAATTGAAAGCAGAAATAACCCTAGTTAATTACATTTTTGCCGGTTATTTAAAGCAGGATTCCGAATACTTTTACAAAATTTAGAAACAGGGCCACGCCTACGGGCAAGCGATCGAATCTCATGGGCCCAAACCCAACTTGTGCGGGGTTGGCCAAGCCCGGGCCACTGGCTTTCTGACGAGGGCCTGCTTGGTCCGTTTCAACTTGGGCTCGACCTTCATGAGGTTGAGACCGTAAACTTGTGTTCTTTGTTCTAAAGGTGTGGTTTATCAATTATAATAAGGCAGTTTATCAAAAGGGAAGGAGATTTAACTAATGATGGATAATTTTCATGCATTAATGGACATGCTAATCACAGACATAGCTCATTTCTGAGTTATAGCCTATTATACTGTCAAACCTTTTATCTATCAACCTACACACATAATAAAATATCAAGTTACCCTACCATTGACATTTGCTATGTATGGGAGCTAACTCAAGTATCCAAACAGAAATGTAAAACTACTATACATTCCGTGATATTCAGTATACAAGCTATGTCTAAAAATAAACAATCTTCAACTCTTCTCTTTTGTATTCATGCTCAACTTTCAAGTTACATGGACAGTATTAATCGTGTACCTGGTATAGCAAAGCAAAAGAAGAAGGAGAATGATAAGCTGAGTAGTATGCAACAAACACAGCAACAACAGATAAACAGCAACAACACAGCAACAACAAACAGCCACAAGGATGAAGCTCACAGGTGGTCGAGCAACAAACAAACAATCCCAGAAATAGGATAGTGAACCAGCAGAAAAACCAGAGTATTCAATGTAACAACACCAGCAGTTCAACAATCACAAACAGCTCGGCAAATGAACAACAATTGGCCAAGACAGCTTGACCAACTTGAACTCTTGTGCAGTTTTCAGACAGTGTTTGGGTTACAATATTCTGAAATTTTCTTTATCTTTCTTTCTTTCTTTCTCTGAAGACTAAAAAATGTCCCCCCTTTAATGTTCTGAAACAGCTTATTTATAAGCTAATCCGGGTCAGTTAAGCTGCTCGGATGCCTGCAGGTTGTAATCTGCCCATACCCCTTAACTCCCCATGCCTAAAGGCATTTTTCTTGGTAAACTCCTCAGCCCCCATGCTTTGTCCTATTGTTCTAATCAAGAGTTATGGGTTTAAAGTATTCATTTACTTCCCATGCTCTTATGTTTTGTTCCCCATTGTCATTAGGTTAATAGTACTTTAATTACCACTTGACATGCTCTTAAGTTAATGCCTGAACAAGCTCTGTTAAATGCCAAAATTACCCTTAGACTTTTGCACATTACTGTATTACCCTAACTCCTAATGGCCAGTATATAAACCTCTCTGATTTCAACTAATTACTAACCACTAATTACTTAACTTAAACTCAATGCTGACTTCAGGTGGATCTGTTAGCTTTCCACAGCTAACAATCAATTTTCATCCTAAATTCAGCCAATGATTCCAATCCAATCAAACAGGGGTGCCAATTAAAGGGTACGAGTTGGTCATGCTGATACAAGTAATACCAACAAGAAACAGGCATAGTAATCAATACTGAAATTCAACTCCTGATTTTCTAATCTTTCAAGTGAATTTAGTTGACGACACTTTTTTAAATGACTACACAAACTATAATATACAACAAACAATCATCAAAACTATAAAACAAACTAAACATTTAACTCAAAATTCACACACATGGACAGACAAATCAGAAACCAACCCAAACCAGAACATGAGCGATAGATTGATTTTAGGAGGACAAAAGAAAAGGAGAGTTACCTCAGGGAAATGAAATTAACACTGAAAAGCTCGGACTCGGACCAGATCATTTTGGGGTCGAATGGACTTTAATCGGAGTGTTCTCAACTAAGAACACCTCGGCAAAAGTCTATTAGACCCTGATCCTATTGCTGATTCGGACAGACCTCCATAACTCTAAGTTCTAGGGTTCTTGGTGGTCTGATTCAGGATCCGTTCAGTTCCAGTCAGATTCGAACGGAACAAAAGTCATTCAGGGGGTGAGGGAGGTCAGGAGATGCTGTGGTGTGAGTTTGGGGTCAAGGGGTGTAGATCGGGTTTTTTGCTCGAATATTCGATTGAAGATTTGAGAAGCTAGGGGTGATTCGGGTGAACGGTTAAGGGATTCATGTTCAGGGTGGTTGGGTGCATCGGGGGTGTTATTTTGGTGGTCATCGGAATCCGGGTGGCCGGGTTTACGGAGGGGAAACCTAAGGCTGCTTAGGGTTTGAGAGGAGGGGGTCTGGGACGATGGTGAATAGTAGCTGAAGAGGGATGGTTTGGGGCGTGGGGTAAGAGGTTAGGTTTATATATGGGGAGGGTGGTTCAATCCTGGCCGTTGGATTGATTACAATTGATGGCCAGGATTGGGAAAGTTTAAAAATACGGTACCGTTTTGGTTAAGTAAGGGGTCGGTTTAAAATGGGAATGGGTCGGGTCATGAGGGCCAATAAAGGCCATTGGATCAATGGAGATGAATGGCTCAGATTAACCGTCCCTGAAACGACGTAGTTTTAGTGTTGCACTACGTCGTTTTGATGGCCTGGGGACGGGTTGCTTGGGCTGGCTGATGTAAGTTGA
Organism: Nicotiana tabacum; assembly: GCF_000715075.1. NCBI lineage: Eukaryota > Viridiplantae > Streptophyta > Magnoliopsida > Solanales > Solanaceae > Nicotiana > Nicotiana tabacum. The sequence goes on along the minus strand of NC_134080.1, from coordinate 42,114,353 downwards.
TTTTGGGCCTCAATTTTAAAAATGAAAATAGTCCCAAGTACGATTTCCTAAACAATTGCACTTTTTCTTTTGTTTTCTAATTTTAAACACGATTAAAAATAAAAACGAGATAAAAACACCCATTAATTAACACTTAATACATTTATCTCACCCATATTAAAATATTTAAATAGGTTAAATCACATCCTAGAATAAAAGATGCATATTTTCGTGAATTTTCTTTTAACGACCGAATTATAGTTTAATTACACATGACATACATATTTTGTATTTTGTTTGATGGGATTAAATGAAAAATGGACAGAACCACAAATGACTACCAACACATGTCACGTAAAAATGAAAATTGTACAGTGAGGCCATTTGCCATTATTTTGATTTCTTTTTTGGAGTGATTGTCCGCGAAGCAAAAATCACGTGCTTACAGTATTGACAAGACCAGTTGGGTCGGCTGTTTTTACTTCAGACCAATTCTGTCAGATATTTCTCGAGATGTTCCTTCCTATCACACTGAGAGATGACTATCGTAGGTAGTTTGAGCATCTCCAGCAGGGCAGTATGACCGTTACTCAGTACAAGACCCATTTTGTGGATTTGGCCCGTCATACTATTCTTATGCTTCCTACTGAGAGAGAGAGAGAAAGAGGGGGTGAGGAGGTTTATTGAGGGACTTGCTCAACCTATCAGATTGCAGATGGAGGAGACTAGGAGTGAGATTTCTTTTCAGACGGCTGCCAATATTGCCAGACGAGTCGAGATGGTGTTAGCTCAGGGGAGTGGTCAAGGGTCTGACAAGAGACTACATCACTCCGGTGGATTCAGTGGGGCCTCATCTGGAGGTCGAGGTACTTTTGGTAGAGGCCATCCTACCATGCCATTTCATTCAGCACTCCAGGCTTCTCATGGTGCTTCAGGTGGTCATGGTCCTCATATGCATTATTCCGATCAGCTAGTCTACAGTGCACCACCAGCTCCTATTACTACACCTCCGCTCCAAAGTTTTCAGGGTGGTTACTCTGGCTGATAGGTTCAGTTCCAGGGTCACAGTCATAGCAGTCGAGGTCCTGTTATACTTGTGGTGATCCGACGCACATTGCTAGATTTTTCCCTCGTGCCTTGAGCAGTTCTCTGCATCAGGGTTCTCGTGCCATGGTCACGGCACCGGGTGCTTCACCGCCCGCTCAGCCAGCTAGAGGTAGGGGTCAGGCAGCCAGAGGTGTGGTCAGGCCATTAAAAGTAGAGGTTAGGTTCCTAGAGGTGGAGGCTAGCCAGCTAGGGCCCGTCCTAGAGATGCAGTCTAGAGTGGTGGGGCCCAGCCCCTATGTTATGCTTTTCCAACAAGGCCTGAGGCTAAGTCTTCTGATGTCGTCATCACAGGTATGATTTCAGTTTGTAGTAGAGATGCTTCAGTCCTATTTGATCCAAGTTCTACTTATTCATATGTGTCATCCTATTTTGCTTCATATTTGGTTGTGCCCCCGTGTATGTGTCCACACTGGTGGGAGATGCTATATTAGTAGACCGCATCTATCGTTCGTGTGTGGTTACCATTGTGAGTCTTGAGACTAGTGTGGACCTTTTACTTCTTGATATGGTAGACTTTGATGTTATATTGGGTATGGATTAGCTGTCACCTTATCATGCTATATTGGATTGTCATGCCAAGGCAGTGACCTTAGCCTTGTCGTGGTTTCCTCGACTAGATTAGAGAGGGACTCCAGGTCATTCTACCAGTAGAGTTATCTCTTATATGGAGGCTCGGCGTATGGTCGATGAGGGGTGTCTAGCTTATTTGGATTATGTCTGCGATTCTAGTGCGGAGGTTCCTTCCATGGATTCAGTACCGGTTGTCCGAGAGTTTCCAGAGGTATTTCCTGCGGACCTATCGGGGATGCCACTCAATAGGGATATTGGCTTCTATATTGACTTGGTTTCGGGCACTCAGCCCATTTTTATTCTACCATACCGTATGGCCCCGCCAGAGTTGAAAGAATTGAAAGAACAGTTGCAAGACTTGCTTGATAAGGGCTTCATTAGGCCTAGTGTCTCGCCCTGGGGTGCGCCCATGTTATTTGTGAAGAAGAAAGATGGGTCGATGAGGATGTGCATAGACTATCAGCAGTTGAACAAGGTCACTATAAAGAACAAGTATCCATTACCGAGGATTGATGACTTATTTGATCAGCTTCAGGGTGCCGAGGTGTTTTCAAAGATCGATTTGAGGTCTATCTACCACTAGTTGAGGATTAGGGCATCCGATATCCCTAAGATAGCTTTTCGAACTCGATATGGGCATTACGAGTTTCTAGTAATGTTATTTGGCTTGACAAATGCCCTAACAACATTTATTGATTTGATGAACCGGGTATTCAAGCCTTACTTGGATTCCTTTGTGATTGTGTTTATTGATGATCCTAAGAAGATTGAGGCCTTTCAGAACTGGCCTAGGCCTACTTCGGCCATAGAGATCTGTAGTTTCTTTGGATTAGCGGGTTATTACCATCAGTTTGTGGAGGGATTTTCATCTATAGCATCCCTATTGACTAGGTTGACCCAGAAGGGTACCCCATTCAGATGGTCAAACGAGTGTGAGGGGAGCTTTCAGAAGCTCAAGATAGCTTTGACTACGGCATCGGTGTTGGTGTTGCCCACAGATTCAGGATCTTATACAGTATATTGTGATGCATCTCGTATTAGTCTGGGTACGGTATTGATGCAGGGGGCAAGGTTATTGCATATGCTTCATGGAATCTGAAGGTTCATGAGAAGAATTACCTCATTCATAATCTAGAGCTGGCAGCCATTGTTCATGCGCTGAAGATTTGGAGGCACTATCTTTACAGCATGCCGTGTGAGGTATTCACGGATCATTGGAGTTTGCAGTATTTGTTCAAGCAGAAGGAGCTCAATTTGAGGCAGATGAGGTGGTTGGAGCTATTGAAAGACTATGATATCACCATCTTGTATCATCCCAGAAAGGCCAATGTGGTGGTCGATGCTTTGAGTAGGAAGTCAACCAGTATGGGCAGCCTTGCATATATTCTAGTCGGTGAGAGACCGCTTGCATTAGATGTTCAAGCTTTGGCCAATCAGTTCGTGACGTTGGATGTTTCTGAGTCATGCCATGTTCTAGCTTACACAGTCGCTCGGTCTTCTTTGTTTGAGCATATCAGAGATCGGTAGTATGGTGGCCCTAATTTGCTTGTCCTTAGGGATACAATGTGGCACGGTAGTGCCAAGAAAGTTACTGTTGGAGATGATGGAGTTTTGAGGATGCAAGGTCGTGTTCGTGTGCCTTATGTGGATGGACTTCGTGAGTTGATTCTTGAGGAGGCCTACAGTTCCCGGTATTCTATTCATCCGGGCACCGTCATGATGTATCAGGACTTGCGGTAACATTATTAGTGGAGGAGAATGAAGAAAGATATAGTTACATATGTGTCTCGGTGTCTAAATTATCAACAAGTAAAGTGTGAGCAACAGAAACCTGGTGGTTTGCTTCAGAAGTTGGAGATTCATGAGTGGAAGTGGGAGAATATCACTATAGCTTTCGTTGTTGGACTCCTACGGACTCAAAAGAATTTCAATGCAGTTTGGGTCATTGTGGATAGGCTCACCAAGTCAGCGCATTTTATTCTAGTGGCAGTTACCTATTCTTCAGAGCGGTTGGCAGAGATTTATATCTACGAGATCATTCGTCTTCACGATGTGCCCTTGTCTATCATTTCTGATCGAGGTACGTAATTCAACTCACATTTCTGGAGGGCAATGCAGCGTGACTTGGACATGTGGGTTGAGATGAACATAACATTTCATCCTCAAACGAACGAGCAGTCCGAGCGCATTTTTCAGATATTATAGGATATGCTCCGCGCTTGTGTTATAGACTTCGGAGGTTCATGGGATCAGTTCTTGCCGCTAGCAGAGTTTGCCTATAACAACAATTATCAGTCGAACAGTGCCGATCTCCAATTGGATGGTTTGAGCCGGGAAGGCTCGATTGTTGGGTACAGAGTTAGTATAGGATTCCTTGGATATGGTCAAGATTATTCAGGATCGACTTCGTACAGCTCAGTCCAGGCAGAAGAGTTATGCCAACCGTAGAGTTCGTGGTGTTGCATTCATGGTCGGAGAGAGAGTGTTGCTCCGAGTATCACCCATGAAGGGTGTAATGAGGTTTGGCAAGAAGGACAAGTTGAGCCCTAGGTATATTGGGTCTTTTGAGATCCTTGAGAGAGTGGGAGAGGTGGCCTATAGACTTGAGTTGCCACCTAGTTTATCAGCAGTTCATCCGGTGTTCCATATGTCCATGCTCCGGAAGTATCACAGTGATCCATCCCACATGTTAGACTTCAGCATTGTCCAACTGGACAAGGATTTGACCTACGAGGAGGAGCCGGTAGCTATTCTAGATCGGCAGGTTCGTCAGTTGAGATCAAAGAGTTATCCTTCAGTTCGAGTGCAGTGGAAAGGTCAGCTTGTTAAGGTAGCTACCCGAGAGTCCGAGTCCGATATGCGGAGTAGATATCCCCAACTTTTCACCATCTTAGGTACTTTTCTATGTCCGTTCGAGGACGAACAGTTGTTTTAGAGGTGGAGAATATGATGACCCGATAGGTCATCTTTTGATATAGAACCAAATTCTATGTTTCGAACCCTTTAAAACCTCATTCTAGCCTTTCTCAATTTGTGTGCACATCCCGGATATTGACCCGGAAAGGTTTATATGCTAAAAACTGATAAAAACAAGATTTTTTTCCTTAAAAGTTAATTTTGGTTGACTCCGGTCAACGATTGAAGAAAATGGACCCAAACCCGTATTTTGATAGTCCCGGTGGGTCCGTATTAAAATATAGGATCTAGGCGTATTCCTGGAATCGAATTCTGATGACCCTAGCTCGGGAAATGAATTTTTATTAAAAATTAAAAGTCTGAAAATTTAATGGTTTTTAAGAATTGATTGATGTTTGGCCTTGTTGATATTGGGTCCGTATTTTGGTTCTGGAGTCCGGTACATGTCCAATGTAATATTTATGACTTTTCTGTGAAATTTGATGAGAAGCGGAATTGGTTTGAAGTGATTCGGATGTCCGGTTGAGAAATTAGAAGTTTCAAAGTTTTCTTGAAAATTTCATTCGATTTGGTGCTAAATTCGTAGTTCTAGTTGTTATTTTGGCGATTTGATCACGCGAGCAAGTTCGTATGATGTTTTAAGACTTGTATACATGTTTCGTTTGGAGCCCCGAGGGCTCGGGTGAGTTTCAGATAGGCTACGGATTGAATTGAACTTAGGAATCATAGCTGGTGTAGTTCAGGTCTGCAGACTTCGCATTTGCGAAGAAGTATCACATTTGCGAGCAGTGGGGCTGGAAGGGGACCTTTGCATTTGCGAAGTTCAGGATCGCAATTGCGATCATCACAGGCCGCATTTGCGAATAATTGTTAGCATTTGCAAAGACAGCAGGGTTGGGGAAGCTTCACATTTGCGAAGGATTTCTCGCAATTGCGGGGTTCGCAATTGCGAACCCCTGGTTGCATTTGCGACATCTGCAGCTATGTAAAACTTAACTTAGACGAGATTTTTCCTCATTTTTCAAAACTTTCAAAACAAGAAACCCTCTAGGCGATTTTACAAAGACCATTTCTTCTCCAAATCATAGGTAAGTAATTCTAAACTAGTTTCTTTCAATCTTTCACTTCATTTTACAAGATTTCAACTTAAAATATAATGCTTTCACAGTGGAATTTGGGATTTTTGGGTAGAAACTAGGGATTTCAAAAATTGGGAATTTAGACCTCAAATTGGGGTCGGATTCCAAAACTAATTATATATCCGGGCTCGGGGATAAATGGGTAATCGGGTTTTGGTCCGAATTTCGAATTTGGACCAAGCGGCGAGGTGTTGACTTTTTGTTGACTTTATCAAAATAGCCTAAATTGAATCCTTTGATATCATGGATAGTTCCTAAGGCTTAAATTGAATCGTTTGGTTGGTGATTTGCTAGATTTTATTGGTCCGGAGGCTTGTGTGAAGGAAAAAATGGTGGTTGAGCTTCGAGTTTTGTCGTTGGGGCGAGGTAAGTATCGTGGTTAACCTTGGCTTGAGGGATTAGGCCTTATTTGCGTATTTGCTACGTGTTTGAATGTTAGGTACAATGTATAGGTGAGGTGACAAGTACCTATGAGTTATTGTCGAGTTATAGCATGCGAGTGGGTCTTATTCTTGTAATTATTGCTTTCTTTGATCATACCCATGCTTAGAATAGCTACTCGTTATGTTGAGAATTTTTATCATGTTTACGGACCTTGGTATTGATTGATTATTGACTCAAAGTTGACGTTGATATTGTGGAATCAAATGTTGAAATAAGACTTGTTGTTGTCATTTCTATCTGCCTATTATTATTGTTCCTTATTTTGGTGAGGGAGAGTGTTAATGCACGAAGGGTGATGTCGTGCCATATTTTGTGAGTGATAAATGCAAGAAGGGTGATGCCGTACCATACTATGAGTGTTAATGCACGAAGGGTGATGCCGTGCCGTTTCTATTGTTTTATATGGTGAGGTTGAGAGTAAAAGCATGAAGGGTGATGCCGTGCCGTTTCCTTTACTGTGTTTATTTGCTTTTACCTGTTTAAGGCATATTGGTTAATCAAGTTCTTAACATTGTTTTGATTCTTTATCTTGTGATCCCCTCAGCATGTCCCCCTCCTAATATTACTTGTCCAGTTTTTTATTACTGTTATTGGTGTATATATATTTCTATACAACACAAGTTGGTTTTGTGGGTGTCTTGTCTTAGCCTCGTCACTACTTCGTCAAGGTTAGGCTCGATACTTACCAGTACATGGTGTTGGTTGTACTGAAACTACACTCTGCACTTTCTGTACAGATTTTGGTACTGGACCGAGTTGATCCTGACTTAGCTGATGGCTTCATCTGATCGGAGACCAAGGTAGTCCTGATGGTGTCCGCAGGCCCTGGCGTCCCCTTCTATACTTTCTCTTTACTGTTTCATTTGTATAGAAAACATTTGTATTTCCTTCAGACAAATTACTTGTAGTTAATCTTAGAAGTTCGTGAGTTGTGACTCCAGATTCTAGGTAGTTGTGTATAAATATTAAGATTGTTATGGATTTCCGCACTCATTTTAACTTGTTATGGTATAATTGTTATTAATAACTGAAAGGTTTAAGAATTTGGCTTAATAATCTCTAACATTGGTTTGCCTTGCAAGTGAAATGTTCGGGGCCATCACGGTCCTGATGGTGGGAATTCGGGGTCGTGACATTAGCTTATTTTATTTTATTTGAAGTGTTTGATTAAGCACGGAGTTTTAGAAAAGAAATTTTGAAACTGAAAATTTGACCTTAATTCAAGGGATAATTAATACTGACATTTTCAATTAATATAAATAATAATAGAATATGTGTGCGAAAGTTACATTAAATCTGAAGGAAAAAATGCAAGTTCAAATTGATGAACGGTGAACCAATTCGACCGACTTGATTTTTGAACGTAAAATGATTAGGCATCGTTTGAACATATGAAGTTGAAATTTTTTGTTACTTAGGTACAACATGTAGTGAAATTAATTATGATATTATTTGGTACAGATATGTGATATGATTGTGTTTCACCTAGCTAATACCATTTTATGAACGATGCTATTGGTGCAGGGGCGGATCTATTAAGAGAGTACGGGGTGCCATGCCACCCGCAACCCTCGGTCGAAACTTATATAATTCTGTGTATATATAGAAGAAATCTGATATATAGATGCTCGTGTTCGAATTCAATTCAACATTTACTCTTAAAAGTTACATCGCTTCAGTTTTAGGCTTTGTAGCCTTAGATACTTAAATTTTTTGAGCTTCAATTTTAGGCTTTCAGCCTCTATATTTTCATCTTCTGAATTTCCTTATTTTTCTTTACCTTTTTAAATATAACAATATCCTTTTCATTTTTAAACTAAAGAAAGCAACTTCTTTAATAAAATAACAACCAAAATTTAAAAATTAACGCTCATAGACAAAAACTTTTTCTCCACATCTGCTTTTTCGAGTCCTCTATATGTACTATGTACATATTTGCGTTGTGTTAATTATTTCTATTTTAATTTTCCCTAACTTTTTGTGGTTGCTCAGTTAATTGAAGAAAAAGAAAAGGAAAAGAATCAGTCAAATGTATTGGTGCAAATGTGCCTAATGTATTGGTCTAATTTTGTGATGTAATAATATCTTGAAAGTTTGTACTTTGCTCTAGATTATCATAACTATTAATACCAATTCTTTTCGCGTGTTCGGTTTGTCTATATAACTCGAAAAGATGAATAGCCTTAATCGAAACTCAACATGGATCAAACCGATCAAATGAAAATCTTACTTTGATCATATAAATAGCAATATATCTATGTTCCTAAAATAGTATGACACCCGCAACCTCTAAATCCCAGATCCGCCTCTGTATTGGTGCATTACCATTCTGATATTTGTGATAATCAGAACTTTTGTTGTGGCCACTGATATAGCTCTTGAAAATGAAACACAATTGTCCATGTGAAAAAACATATTGCAAAAAATACAAGCCAACAATGAGAAATATTTTGACCTTCTGCTTTATTTATTATTATTACTTTCAAATGAATTTGATGAAAGTATATTTTCCGTTATGGGCAAGTGAAAGTTCAGTTATAGGTATAAATAAATGTTACGCTGAACCACTAACTATTTGCATTCTGGTTGTGAAATGAAACAAATATATTATCTCCAAATAGTAAAGTGGAAAACAAGATAATTATTCAGATTTAAATTTAATTTGCATATTTTAAAATCTGCCAGAGTTTGATACAGGTTAAGAAATAATCTCTCAAAGCATCATAAAATGAAGACAATAAAATCCGCAATTTATTGTTTGTTCCAAGTAGTTTTTCAATTTTAAGAGTTGCTAGTATGCATAATTTGGCGAAATAAAATAAAAAATTAAAATTTATTATACTAAATTGAAGCCAAGCTCAATACCAACAACAGTAAAAGAAAGAATCAAAAAATAATTGTGGAATCGAATATTTGTGCAACATTGTTGCGAAAGTTGCAAATCATAAAAAATGTTAGACAGTTCAACTTTTAAATTCCAAATGTGAAAAATAATTTTATTAATTTGATGTACAGTTTCATGATAACAACTCCCGAAAGTTATATGTGACAAAGAGCAACTTATTACCACAATAGTCACAAAGAGCAATAGAAAAAGAAATAGACATACCTACTTTGACACCTACAAATTGATTATATATTGCAAATGAAATGAGATATATCAAATAAAATAACCTATGTTCTTATATAGAAAAAAAAATAATTCTAATTTTGTCAGAAAAAAAGAGAAAAGGACAAGTGATGCTACACATTATTGTAAACATTTATAATTTGAAACAAAGGAAGTCAAAAGACATATATAAATAAATGTTGTTATTGTTGAAAAATATAAAAAGCAAACGGATACATACGGATACATATTGAGTTAAATTTATATAATTGATGGATGATTGAAAGAGTCTGGGCGTTACTATTATTTAGTATAGCTAAAAGTTAATATATTTAGTAGAAGATGAAAGACTGCAAACGTAACTATTGGTTTAGTCACTAAACTTCTGTCTATATATATATATATATATATATATATATATATATATAAAATTGGGCATAGAAGATGACTTGACATCTCTCTTTGTCCAAGGATCTCATCACGTCCTTTCACTTTTCTTTCTCCCCTTTTTCCCTATTTATGTGCTATTTAAAAAAGAAGTATTCTTCTTTGACAAATTCCAACAGTCAATTAAAAAATCCAAACATCACGTCCTTTCACTTTTCTTTCTCCCCTTTTTCCCTATTTATGTGCTATTTAAAAAAGAAGTATTCTTCTTTGACAAATTCCAACAGTCAATTAAAAAATCCAAACATCACGTCCTTTCACTTTTCTTTCTCCCATGTTTCAACCATTACCAACATAATGAACTCATTTATATCTTTCCTCATTACTACTACTATTTATTTCTTCTCCTAAAATTCCACCCTTTCCTTCCTGATTTCTTACCCTTTTTCCTTCATCTTTCCTATGTTCTCCATTGCAGATGAATTATGAGTTGTTCTTTTTTCTTTCTTTCTTTTTTTTGTGTGTGTATCTTTTAGACCTTTTTAGTCGAAAAGGTTGAAATTTGTAACGTTAATTGTTACTAATCATCTTTGATTTTTTATTTCTTTTACTTTTCTTAATTCTTAGTCGAAAATAATTGTCATTTTGAAAAATGTTTGAAGCCTTTTCCTGCTTTAGTTGCAGAAAATTAGAATATTATTGTGCTTAATGTATTATAAAATTCTGATGTTTTCTTTCTCCTCTTTTTTTCATTGATTTTGTTTTTGTGTTTTTTGCACGTTGATTATTGTTGTGTGTAGTTGATGCATTTGGATTAATTTGTTTCAAGAATAATAATGTTAAGTCGTTTTCTAAATTGTATTTTCTGGAGCAATTGCACTTGCAATTCAGAAGACCGTTTAAGTCTATCATGAGGAGTGGTAATTGATGTTGTATTACCTTTTGCCTGTAATATTTTCTTTCTCCTTTTTAATTTCATTGATTTTAATTTTGTTTTTTTGCAAGTTGGCAATTAATAGCGTGCTTAGTTGCTGTATTTAGTTTATTTCATAATTTCTAAGGATATTGTTAAATCGTTGTTTAATGTGCATTTTCTGGAATAATTGTGATTTTAGAGGAGTTTAAGTCTATTATGAGAATTGTAATTGATGTATCATTATCTTTTGCCTGAAGTGTTGGTTGATCAAAATAAAGTCTTCGCCTATAAATTTAATTTTATGTGAAAAAGAAATGAAGGTCAATTAATTTTATGGTTTTATGTTTTGTTTTTATTAATTCTCTTATTTACACCTAAACTATATATAAGGTTTTAAGTACAAAAAAAATTGTTCAACTATATCCTACTTTTACCCACTTTTTCCTTCTCTTTCTCCTTTGATTTTCAAATAGTGGGTGAAGTATTTACCTCTATAAAATAAATTTTAAAGTAAGGCGGTGTTTAGGAAAATTTTTATTTGAACATTTCCATTGTTATGAATTCTGATCAATTTGGTTGTGCCTTTGTGGAGAAACGTTTCTCTTTCTTTTTACTCCCTCCGTTCCAATTTAGGTGAACCTGTTTGACTGGGTACGGAGTTTAAGAAAAAAATGAAGACTTTTGGAATTTGTGGTCCTAAACAAGTCCAAATGGGGCCCAGAGTATTTGTGTGGTTATAAAAGCTTCTCATTAAGGGTAGAGTGTAACTTTAAGCTAAATTATTACCAAATTTAGAAAAGGTTCATTCTTTTTGGAACGGACCAAAAAGGAAATAGGTTCACATAAACTGGAACAGAGGGAGTAGTACATGATGAATATAAAATACATCTTATCACGCATATTTTGTCCTCTTATACCTATTCATAGTCGTAATTGATAGTGCAATCTATAAAAAGAATTTTACTATTTGTATAATACTTATCCAACAAAATTTTGTTTTGTTTGTATTCAGATATAGTGTCACGACCCCGGTTCACCCTCTGTGAACCATCGTGACGGCACCTAGTCTCTACGACTAGGTAAGCCTAAATTGTGAAAGATAACCAAACTTGCGGAAGTAAAACAATTTAAAAATAGAAATAAAACAATAATAGTGTTTAAATGTGCCGCTCGGCATACACCATATATAAGTCTCACAAACCAATATCTAAATCCAAGACCCGAAAACCCATGAATCACAAGCTAAGATCAATACTACATAGCTCTAACTCCGGAATGTCTAATAAGAACAGAATAATACAGAAGGGCTAAATACTAAAGCAGGAATAGAAAGGGACTCTTCAGTCTGCGGACGCGGCAGATGTACCTCGAAGTCTCTAAGTAGTCGCCTCCCTCAAGGATGGTAGGACTGAGTAGAAGTACCTGGATCTGCACATGAAAAAACATGCACAGAAGAGGCATGAGTACACCACAACGGTGTCACACCTCCTCTTTTCACACCCGAGAGGGGATATAAGGGAGTTTTTCCAATTTAAGTGACATTATTCGAAATGAGATTAATTATTCATTTTAGAGTCGCCACTTGGGATAGTTTATTTGGTGTCCCAAGTCACCGGTTTATTTTAAATCCCAAATCGAGGAAATTTCGACTTTCTTTTTGAAGTCTGCGAACCAGAAATTCTGAATAAGAAATTCTGTTAACTGGGGAGAAGGTGTTAGGCATTCCTGGATTCCGTGGTTCTAGCACGGTCGCTTAAACTATTATAATCTGCCTATTATCTGATTTTAATACATGTTTTAGCCTATGGTACATTTTAACTTATTAAACCGCTTTTAATTATTTTAAGGAAGATTCGACGTTATGTAAAACACATCTTGAACCACGCCACATGAAATGCACTCGCAGTCCGAGACACATCTTACTTAACGTTGTTGAGAATTGAATTTGGGTCACATAAAATGCACACCCGAGTTTAAGGAAGTTAATTTAAATTACGTGCCTAAAGCAACTACGACACTCAGGATTGTTTCTTTCTAAATATGACATCATGTATTGAGAGATCTATAATTATGAAATTATTTGTTGAAAAAGGGGTTAATTTGGCTATCATTATCATTAAAGCATAATCTATACTTTGATCTTACTAAAAGGTTTCAACTTAATATATTACAATTATTCAATACTTGGGATTATTTTGGGAGAATCGATAGTTGACGGGCAAACTCACTGCCACAAACGTTGATCCAATAATTCAAACAAAAAGATATTAGCCACCTGAACATGTAAAACAAATATATGCATTTCAACCTTTAAAGAAGTCTTAATAAATTATCTTCAACACTATTAACCAATCCAATCACTGAGATGGTTCACTTGATTTTTCATCCATGTGACTCAATCATCATTAATTTTCATGATTCAATTAAACCTTGCAATTTTCGTGAGTAAGGTAGAAGACAAGTAAATGAACATGCCTACCGAGCCTTGAAGCACAAATATGACACACAAAATAATTACACTAAACATAGATGAAATAAGCAAAGCCAAACAGGAAAATCTACAAGAAATCTGAGAAACAATTCAAGCATTTAATTAAACAGTTACGAGCTAAAGCAAACTTAATACTATTGAAATAGTAAATAGAGAAATGAACCTTTGGACGCGCCTCAGTCAAAATTTATTTAGCAGGATAATTCATGCATAGTTTTGTATAGAAACAATGGCCACCCAGCTATGAGATCCAATGACAAAATAAAAAATGCGAACAAAACCTCAAACCAAAAATCTCGACTTTGAACCGAATACCTCCACTCGACTCAAGCAATCTTAGCTATTATTATGGTGGTGTTTTTAAAGGTAGGAAAGCTAAATTTTTGGGTTAAAATAAGGCAGTTTGGTCAATGGTTTATGGCTGGATTTTGGGGGTTCCTTCAGCTCATTTTTGGAGCTATTTTGAGGTCATTTTTGGTTGATTTTCGTTGGGTAATTGGGTTTATTTTTTAGCTTATTGTTGCTGGGTTCAGGGATGTTTATCAGCTGGTTTTTAGAGCTGTTTCACATTGGTTCGAGGCTGGAAATTAGTCCCATTTCAGTTCATTTTGTGCGCTTTTGGGGGCCAATTATGGTGCTATTTTTTGGGGGGTAGAAGAAGGTGTTTTATCGATCTTTCATGGCTGATACGAGAGGATTTTTAATGTAGAAAAGAAGAGGAGGTGATTATGGTCTACGGCTGCTTCTCCGTTTTCTGATGATTGTAAAGCTCAGATTTTTAGGTATCTCCCTTTATTTTAGGTGTTAGATACTATTATATAGAGGTAGGGATTTGGTTAGAGGTATGAGCCCAGGAATTATGGGCTTGGAAATTATGGGCAAGGTCCAAAATTAGGCCTAAAAATGGGTTGCTCGAACCCTATTCTAGAAGCTGGTCAACATGCAAGCCGAAACAAACAGATGCGCAAGTAGCACGTAAGATGCATTAGGATGGTCTTTTTAAATTCGGTACACCTGTCCTAGACGGACCCAACCCCCTTGTTGGGTCGCCAAAGTCAAATGCATGTGATGGAAGCAAGCGTTCCTACTAGGGATCCGGTATAAGGCTGTGTTATACTAGGTTTAAAAACCTGGGTGTATTGTTCTAGAACTGGCTTACCCGAGCGAATAGCTCAAGCTGGGGGGGAGCGTACCGGGAATACAGAAGCTTCACCGGTTTTGCAACTTGTCCGAACCTCGTTCTAAAATTGAGATAAGACTCTAACAGAAAAGAAGTCACATGAAGTGCACACTTCCCAGATGATTTAGAAGACTCAGAAAGAGGAGGGTTTCGTAGCAATTTATATACAGTCCAAACAATATCAAAGCGGTAAAAGCGGGATTTAGCACATTAGGCTCAACATGTAAAAATCAGATAAAACAAACAAACTATAACAGTTATTCTAAGCTCGAATTCTTAAACCCTGAACCGAAATTCTGGGTTTGGGTCCCCAGCAGAGTCTCCAGAGCTGTCACACCTCCTTTTTTCACACCCGAGAGGGGATATAAGGGAGTTTTTCCAATTTAAGTGACATTATTCGAAATGGGATTAATTATTCATTTCAGAGTCGCCACTTGAGATAGATTATTTGGTGTCCCAAGTCACCGGTTTATTTTAAATCCCAAATCGAGGAAATTTCGACTTTCCTTTTGAAGTCTGCGAACCAGAAATTCTGAATAAGGAATTCTGTTAACCCGGGAGAAGGTGTAGGCATTCCCGGATTATGTGGTTCTAGCACGATCTCTTAAACTATTATAATCGGCCTATTATCTGATTTTAATACATGTTTTAGCCTATGGTACATTTTAACTTATTAAATCGCTTTTAATTATTTTAAGGAAGATTCAACGTTATGTAAAACACATCTTGAACCACGCCACATGAAATGCACCCGCGGTCCACGACATATGTTACTTAACGTTGTTGAGAATTGGATTTAGGTCACATGAAATGCACACCCGAGTGGAGCTATTTTGAGGTCATTTTTGGCTGATTTATGGCTGGGTGAGTTTATTTTTTAGCTTATTGTTGCTGGGTTCAGGGATGTTTATCAGCTGGTTTTTGGAGCTATTTCACATTGGTTCGGGGCTGAAAATTAGTCCCTTTTCAGTTCATTTTTATGCGCTTTTGGGGGCCTATTATGGTGCTATTTCTTTTTTTGGGGGGGGGGTAGAAGAAGGTGTTTTATCGATCTTTCATGGCTGACACGAAAGGATTTTTAATGTAGAAAAGCAGAGGAGGTGATTATGGTCTACGACTGCTTCTCCGTTTTCTGATGATTGTGCAGCTCAAATTTTTAGGTCTCTCTCTTTATTTTAGGTGTTAGATACTATTATATAGAGGTAGAGATTAGGTTAGAGGTATGGGCCTAGGAATTATGGGCTTGGGAATTATGGGCAAGGTCCAAAATTAGGCCTAAAAATGGGTTGCTCGAACCCAAGTTTTATTCTTTCTCCTCGAACGAGCCTAAAAATACGATCTCATTTATTAATTAATCCTACTTAAGTAAAATAACCATTAAAATAAGACTGGTCGTTAAAACAAAACTATTTTTGGTATTTTTCAAGATTAAAATGATTACAAAACATTAATGAAACTATTTTTTTTTTGTAATTTTCTTTTTCTCGTAATAAAATAAAGTAAAAGAGTAAAAATTAATTGAAATAAATATAGTAGACCTAAACTAAATATTTATATGCTAAAATATAAAAAATCTTGGGGAGGGTCAAAAATCACATGTCTACAGCTGCCCCTCTTTGACTGGAAACGCGAAGAGTTTTCAGACAAAGAATGACTAGACAGGTTTTTTGACCCGACCCTCATTTAAGGAGACCAAAAACTAAGAGAAAGGAGAATGTGACCGAGACCTGGTATCTGAGCTGCCTACATATCCTTGGCTATAAAGGAATCAGACCACGTGTAGTTCAGAGGTGAATCAGGTGATGAAGTATGCCGAGGTGGAGAGCCGGTCGAGGTGTCGTTCCACTGAGGTTCCGGTCCGCGGTCCCGTTATTACATCAAAATTAAAAATAAAAAAGACTAACTAAGCCTATCATCTACGAGTTACAAGATTCATATCTATGAGTCTTCTGAAGCTTGATCTTGAGTCTTGGTTGGTTCTTCATGCGGACCCTGATCTGAATCTTGATGCTTGTTAGCCGCAGGTGTTGGTTCAATCTTCTTCAGCTTTTCAAACCAAGACGGGACATGCAGAGCTTGTGACCTCAGCCATGTCTTGAGCAGCTCACATCTTTCATTAACTTCTGTATTTGGATTAACATCTTGTCTTTTTTTTTTTTTTTTGTTTTTTTATTCTAGATTGTGACTAACTTCTGTTGATCATCTTGGACTGCTGACTCGCATTCTTGACGCGAGCTTCTTTTGTTGCTGACATGAATTGCATTCTGAATTGAATTCCTCTTTTTTTTCAGGTGGCGCCTGATTGTTGAACTTGAACCGTCTTCTTTTGTTACTTGACACTGTTTTCCCTTGCACCTTGAACCATTTTCCCTTAAAACTTGAACTGTCTTCCTTCGAAACTGCTTTCCCTTGAAACTTGAGTTGTCTTCCTTCGAAACTGCTTTCCCTTGAAACTTGATTTGTCTTCCTTCGAAACTGCTTTCCCTTGAAACTTGAGTTGTCTTCCCTTGTTCTCCAGGTGGGCGCCTAATTACAACAAAATAGGAAAAACAAAAGAAATTTTCTTGCCCCAGTTTGATATTGGAAACATCTGTGAGTGTTAACAAAACTGTAAATCACCTATGCTATTGATGCAATGATGAGAGTAAAACTAAAGACTTGACTGGAAAAACTATAAACTAAGCTTGACTAAAGTAAAGACTGGCCCTATTCTCCAGGCGAGACCCCTGATTTCAAGAAAACTAAAAATTGACCCTTTTCTTTCAAATCTAGACTTCCTTCTTTTTTCCTTTTTTTTCTTTTTATTTTTCAAATTCAGACTTCGCCCTTTTTAAAAAAAAATTATTATCCTAGGAGAAAATTCATCGGACTAGGTTTTCTATCTTAGGAGAAGGATTCATCAGACTAAGATTTTGATCCTAGGAGAAAGTTCATCAGACTAGGTCCCTTTTCTTCTTCTTTTTTTTGTATCTTAGGAGAAAGATTCATCCGACTAAGACGTTTATCCTAGGAGAAAATTCATCAGACTAGATCATTTTTTTTGGTATCTTAGGAGAAAGATTCATCAGACTAAGATTTCTATCCTAGGAGAAAGTTCATCAGACTAGGTCTTCTATCTTAGAAGAAAACTTCATCAGACTAAGACTGTGATCCTAGGAGAAAGTTCATCAGACTAGGTTTTCTATCTTAGGAGAAAAATTCATCAGACTAAGATTTCGATCCTAGGAGAAAATTCGTTAGACTAGGTTTTCTATCTTAGGAGAAAAATTCATCAGACTAAGATTTTGATCCTAGGAGAAGATTCATCAGACTAGGTCTATTCTATTATCTTAGGAAAAAAGATTCATCAGACTAAGATTTCTATCCTAGGAGAAAATTCATCAGACTAGGTTTTCTATCTTAGGAGAAACATTCATCAGACTAAGATTTTGATCCTAGGAGAAAGTTCATCAGACTAGGTCTTCTATCTTAGGAGAAAGATTCATCAGACTAGGTTTATATTGGGAGGAAAATTCATCAGACTAGGACCTTTTATCCTAGGAGAAAAAAAATGTGAAGATCAATGGCAAGATTTCATGCACAATAGTAAGATAAATAAAGCCAAAGATTTGAGAAACTTCCCTTTGTCGGCTCTTCTCGTCTTTTCTTTTTCTTCTCTTTTTTTGTTTTTTTTCTTTTTTTTTCTCTTTTTGAATCACTTTCCTTGCACCGCTTTGTTCCTGTTTCATACAAAGAAAAAATTGTCAGTTTTGAAAATGGTGGTCAGTTTGTGGCCTTGAGTTTTTGGCAGCTTGACTTCTGCTCAATCAGCTTGAGTCGGCTTCAAGAGACTTTTGCTCTGCATCAACCCTAATTGTTTCACACCTAGTATCGTTTATACTTGTGGCTCAATCATCCTTATATCAACTGGAGATCTTTGCCTAGGTGACCCTTTCCGATATCTTGAATGACTTTCTACTTTTTGAGCAATTTGTCTGTCAAAGAGAATCACCAGTTATGTTTCTTGCGCCAAGTAGGCTGAGAATGGTCTTTTTGGGGAAGACTTTGTATGAATCCTCAAGGTAATTGACAGTAACAACCGAGTGTACTGGCCAAAATTACTTTGTGCAACTGAAAAGCTGGTAGCAGATTTTGAAATCTTTTCTTACTTATTTTGATAAGGACTGACTCAGAGGGAAGGACACAATACTATAAAGAAACAATATTAACAAGAAATGCCCCCTGTCGGAAGGACAGAAGGAAGAAATTTTTTTTCTCCAATAACTAGCCTTAATGGTAATGACATGCATTTTGGACTCAATGGCCTGATCTTTCAAACTAATCCAATCTTCCCTTTTGCCATTCTTATGAGCTTTGAAGTCGGGCTTGTTCGTGCCAATTCTTTGCATCAGCTTCGCGACTCACTTTCGACTAGTGGTTCCCCAAGGGGTTCTTACCAACAAGTCTCTCTCATTTATTCATCTCTACTTACCGTCGTCTTACAGTGCCCGTGAAGGTTTTCACTAGTAAGACTCTCTCATTTCTTTTATTTTTCTTTTTCTTTGTTTTCTTGTGTGAGCAACTTGACAATGTTCTATGTCGCATGGCAACTGTTGCTCATTGCATGCATCTCTTGGCATTCTTGAAGGTTGATCAGGAGGTCTTTATTTGGAAGGCTTTTGGATATGGGTAGGAAGAAAGGATGACATGAAGGCTCAAAGTAGACTCAAAACGAGGTGTTGTGGACTTACAACTCTTGGAATAGACTCTTTCAAAAGTGAAATAAAATCTCTTCCCCAGTTTCAGATACTGGGGATTTTTGGATTTTTCTATTTTTTTTCTTTTTCTTTTTCTTCTAAATTCTTATTTGGTTGGACCGAACCGTGAGGCTGCCTACGTATCCTTTTTTTAAGGAATCAGGTCGAACGTAGTTCAAACATCTGTCCTAACTGTTTTTCCATCTTTCTTTATGTTTTCTTTTTTCTGTTTTCTTCTTTTTTTCTTTTCTTTTTTTCTTTTTTTTGTTTGCCCCAGCTTCTATTTTTGAGGCATGGACCTTTGATAATACCTTTTTTTTCTGAACTTTCTAAGAATTGCCCCAGTTTGTACTCTTGGGACATAGATTTATTTTTTTGACTCTAAACTTGATTCCAAAAGAGGATAGTCAAAGAAAAATAACGCAGGCTCAAAAGGGGTAACAAGGGATATAAAATGTTTGGGTAGCAGAAAAAGGGCCTCCCAACCTCAAGAACGTCAAACATGGTATCTTTTCACGATCACAACATTGACGAACATGTCTGTCTTCTTGGTGTGTCGTGGTCACAAGACATTTTTTCATCCCTTAGTGACAAACTTTCCAACAAACATCGATTGATTAAACATCCTCAAGCCCAATCTTCACAATGATTTGAAGGTGAATTTTACTCGACCTTAGTTCCAAAGTATTCCAACTCTTTATTCATCCTTAAAAGTATTTTTTTTTTAGTTATCGGATTTCAGATTAAATTAGTTCCTAAGATCTGGCCAAAATTCTGCATGCATTTCATGTCATTAAAACTAGCGGGAAAAGAACTAAGCATGGAATGACACAAAATGACAAACTGTATTTCATTGAGTAAACAACAAGACAAACAATCTAGAATCCGAGTAACAACCCTAAATAACCCAACTAATGAAAATAGCAACAGAACAGAAAGACAAAACTCACACAAACAGAATGGAGGGATAGAAGGATTTGACTCAATAAAACAAATAAAATCTGGATCACAACCTTGAAATAACCCAGATAATAGAAAAAACATCAAAACAAGCTACCAAGATTTCTTCCTAGTGAGGAGGGAATGACTTTTCAATTGCTAGGCTTGATATTTAGCCACAAATTTGCTCATGAGAATCAGCAGAGCCTTCTCCAATTTCAAAATCATTAACTTCAGTTAGCAAATTCTCGAGAGGATTCTCATACTCCCTACCACCATGCATCATCCCCGCAAAGTGTGCATCATCATGTACAGGTAAAGGATTCTGCGTGATATTCTGGGTGTCACTGTCTTGGATCACAATCAGGTTTCCTAGATCATCCTTTCTATTTCTCTTTTCAAATCCCGACAGTTTTCAACATTGTGCCCCTGGGCATTGGAATGGTATTAACACCTTTTAGAAGGGTCAAAGCTTCTTGCACGTGGGTCCACATGATTTGGAGGAATAGGTGCAATCATGTCATAATGCTTTAACTTCTCAAATAAGCTTGCATAGGACTCTCCTATTGGTGTAAAATTATCTTTCAACCTTTGTTCCCCTTTATACCTCTGGCTTGGATGTGGGTTATAGGTCGCCTGAAAATTTTGTGGAGGTTGTTGGAGATTTCGTGATGCTCGTGCTCGCCTTCTGGGGTGTTTTGGTGGCTGGACAACATACTGAGGTGGAGAGACAGAGTATTGAGGGTTCTGAGGTGGATAATACTGCTCAGGGGAGTCATGGAAAACTTGAGGAGGCTGCTCATGCCTTCGAGATGTTCTCCTGGGACCTCTTCTCGACCCTGATGTCATCATGATTTCTTCAACCTTCTCATTTGTGTCGCTAAAATTATCAGACTCAACCCGGACATCCTGAGTTGTGTCTTTAAAAACTGCTTGACTTATAATTTTTCCTATCTTAAGACCATTCTCTACCATTTCTCCTATTTTGATTGCTTCCGAGAAGGATTTTCCCACTGCGGACATCATGTTTTGAAAATAATCTGTCTCTTGAGCATGACAGAAGACAGTGATTAGCTCGTGGTCGTCCATGGGTGGCTTAACTCTAGCTGCTTGCTATCTCCATTTAATGGCATATTCCTTGAAACTTTCAGTTGGTTTCTTCTTCAAGTTTGAAAGGGAATTGCGGTCTGGGGCAATGTCAATGTTGCATTAGAACTATTTGACAAAGGCCTGTGTCATGTCATCCCAGACATACCAGCGAAACGTGTCTTGATCCATAAACCATTTAGAGGCTACTCCCATAAGGCATTCCCCAAAATAAGCCATCAAAAATTCTTCATTTCTTCCCGTACCTCTCAGTTGATTGCAATACCTTTTCTGGTGGGCTATGGGATCTCCATGTCCATCATACTTTTCAAATTTGGGAGTCTTGAAACTAGGCGGCAAGTGGACATCGGGGAACATACATAGATCTTTGAAGGCAACACTCTTTTGACCTGCCTACCCTTGCATGTTTTTCAACTGTTGTTCTAAGCTTTTCACTTTTTGGGTCATTTCTTCTGGTACCATCTTTCGGGCAGGCTTCTCAATGTTTGCAGAAAGATCAAACGAGTACGAGTGGTACTCAGGAGAGTGGTACTGCTCTTGCTGTGTAGCAAATTGTGACTCATGACGAGGCTGTCCTTGACCACTAGCCCATGCTTGACACATTTCGGTCATTTGCTGTTTCAGTATTCTATTTTTCTCAAACACAATAGCCTCTTGTTGAACCCTCTGACCCTGAGTCTCTTGAGCACTTGTAACAGCTTCGATGTCAGTTATCATTTTTCCTTGGATCTTGTGCTTCCAGCTTACCACAAACCGACCACCTCAACTTTCTTCACAATTCAAAACAAAACATGTTAGAATGGACTCAGTCGGTCCTTATTATTATCAATATTTTTTCATTTCTTTTTAATGGTGATCGAACCTGATATGGGTTGCCTACGTATCATGTGGGAACATGAATCAGATATTGCGTAGTTAGGGATGATTAGGAATAAAGTAAATAAGCTAACTCCTTTTTTTGGCTTTTTGACTCTTTCGAAAGAAAGAATTAAAAAGAAGAAACAAAATATTTTTGGATTTCAATTTTTTTTTTCTGTTTTAAATTTTTGAAAAGAAAGACTTCTAAATAATAATGATTTTTTTTTTTAATTTCGACTCTTTTTTTTTTCTGGAATTTCGAAAGAAAAACTTCTACAGAAGAATGGAAATATTTTGAATTTTTGGACTTTTATTTTGAATTTATGAAAGAAATACTTCTAAAGAAAAAAAAAGAAAATATTTTTGAATCTTAAATTTCCTTTTCAATTTTTAAAGAAGAATGAAAATATTTTTGGATTTTCAGAGAGGTTAAAAGAAAAATATTTTTGTATTTTTTTTATTTAAAACTGGGGTAAAAAAGAAAGACTTTCTAAAGAACGAACTAAAGGAAAATATTTTTGGATTTTTTTTTGAAAATTGTGGGCCGGAACCGATGAGGTTTGCCTACGTATCTCACATCCGGTGAGAATCAGACCCGCGTAGTTCGCCCTTTTTGACGAAATAGGGAAACATGACTTTTTGAAAACATTGGATTATTTTTCTCTTTTTTTTGAATTTTGGGAGAGTTTCAGAAATTTCAAATACCTACCTCTCACTCTTGATTTTTTTTTCGATTTTCTTTTCATTTTCTTTCCCTATTCTAGAAGCTGGTCAACATGCAAGCAAAAACAAACAGATGCGCAAGTAGCACGTAAGATGCATTAGGATGGTCTTTTTAAATTCGGTACACTTGTCCTAGACGGACCCAACCCCTGTGTTGGGTCGCCAAAGTCAAATGCACGTGATGCAAGCAAGCGTTCCTACTAGGGATCCAGCATAAGGCTGTGTTATACTAGGTTTAAAAACCTGGGTGTATTGTTCTAGACCTGGCTTACCCGAGCGGACAGCTCGAGCTGGGGGGGGGGGCAGCGTACCGGGAATACAAAAGCTTCACCGGCTTTGCAACTTGTCCGAACCTCGTTCTAAAATTGAGATAAGACTCTAACAAAAAAGAAGTCACATGAAGTGCACACTTCCCAGATGATTTAGAAGACTCAGAGAGAGGAGGGTTTCGTAGCAATTTATATAAAGTCCAAACAATATCAAAGCGGTAAAAGCGGCATTTAGCATATTAGGCTCAACATGTAAAAATCAAATAAAACAAACAAACTATAACAGTTATTCTAAGCTCGAATTCTTAAACCCTGAACCGAAGTTCTGGGTTTGGGTCCCCAGCAGAGTCGTCGGAGCTATCACACCTCCTTTTTTCACACCCGAGAGGGGATATAAGGGAGTTTTTTCAATTTAAGTGACATTATTCGAAATGGGATTAATTATTCATTTCAGAGTCGCCACTTGGGATAGATTATTTGGTGTCCCAAGTCACCGGTTTATTTTAAATCACAAATCGAGGAAATTTCGACTTTCCTTTTGAAGTCTGCGAACCAGATATTCTGAATAAGGAATTCTGTTAACCCGGGAGAAGGTATTAGGCATTCCCGGATTCTGTGGTTCTAGCACGATCTCTTAAACTATTATAATCGGCCTATTATTTGATTTTAATACATGTTTTAGCCTATGGTACATTTTAACTTATTAAACCGCTTTTAATTATTTTAAGGAAGATT
Source organism: Nicotiana tabacum (assembly GCF_000715075.1). Taxonomy (NCBI): domain Eukaryota; kingdom Viridiplantae; phylum Streptophyta; class Magnoliopsida; order Solanales; family Solanaceae; genus Nicotiana; species Nicotiana tabacum. The sequence continues at coordinate 42,090,748 of NC_134080.1, read as the reverse complement.
CAACGTTATGTAAAATACATCTTGAACCATGCCACATAAAATGCACCCGCAGTCCGCGACATATCTTACTTAACGTTGTTGAGAATTGGATTTGGGTCACATGAATGCACACCCGAGTTTAAGGAAGTTAATTTAAATTACGCGCCTAAAGCAACTACGACACTCGGGATTGTTTCTTTCTAAGTATGACATCATGTATTGAGAGATCTATAATTATGAAATTATTTGTGGGAAAAGGGGTTAATTTGGCTATCATTATCATTAAAGCATAATCTATACTTTGATCTTATTAAAATGTTTCAACTTAATATATTACAAATATTCAATAATTGGGATTATTTTGGGAGAATCGATAGTTGACGGGCAAACTCATTGCCACAAACATTGATACAATAATTCAAACAAAAAGATATTAGCCACCTGAACATGTAAAACAAATATATACATTTCAACCTTTAAAGAAATTCTAATAAATTATCTTCAATACTATTAACCAATCCAGTCACTGAGATGGTTCACTTGATTTTTCATCCATGTGACTCAATCATCATTAATTTTCATGATTCAATTAAACCTTGCAATTTTCATGAGTAAGGTAGAAGACATAGTAAATGAACATGCCTACCGAGCCTTGAAGTACAAATAGGACACACAAAATAGTTACACTAAACATAGATGAAATAAGCAAAGCCAAACAGGAAAATCTACAAAAAATCAAACAGAGAAACAATTCAAGCATTTAATTAAACAGTTACGAGCTAAAGCAAACTTAATACTATTGAAATAGTAAATAGAGAAATGAACCTTTGGACGCGCCTCGGTCAAACTTTATTTAGCAGGATAATTCAAGCATAGTTTTGTATAGAAACGATGGCCACCCAGCTATGAGATCCAGCGACAATAAAAAATGCGAACAAAACCTCAAACCAAAAATCTCGACTTTGAACTGAATACCTCCACTCGACTCAAGCAACCTTAGCTATTATTATGGTGGTGTTTTTGAAGGTAGGAAAGCTAAATTTTGGGGTTAAAATAAGGCAGTTTGGTCGATGGTTTATGGCTGGATTTTGGGGGTTCCTTCAGCTCGTTTTTGGAGCTATTTTGAGGTCATTTTTGGCTGATTTTCGCTGGGTAATTGAGTTTATTTTTTAGCTTATTGTTGCTGGGTTCAGGGATGTTTATCAGCTGGTTTTTGGAGCTATTTCACATTGGTTCGGGGCTGAAAATTAGTCCCTTTTCAGTTCGTTTTGTGCGCTTTTGGGGGCCTATTATGGTGCTATTTTTTTTTGGGTGGGGGGTAGAAGAAGGTGTTTTATCGATCTTTCATGGCTGACACGAGAGGATTTTTAATGTAGAAAAGCAGAGGAGGTGATTATGGTCTACGACTGCTTCTCCGTTTTTTGATGATTGTGCAGCTCAAATTTTTAGGTCTCTCTCTTTATTTTAGGTGTTAGATACTATTATATCGAGGTAGAGATTAGGTTAGAGATATGGGCCTAGGAATTATGGGCTTGGGAATTATGGGCAAGGTCCAAAATTAGACCTAAAAATGGGTTGCTCGAACCCAAGTTTTATTCTTTCTCCTCGAGCGACCCTAAAAATACGATCTCATTTATTAATTAATCCTACTTAAGTAAAATAACCATTAAAATAAGACTGGCCATTAAAACAAAACTATTTTTGGTATTTTTCAAGATTAAAATGATTACAAAACATTAATGAAATTATTTTTTTGTAATTTTTGTTTTCTCGTAATAAAATAAAGTAAAAGAATAAAAATTAGTTGAAATAACTATATTAGACCTAAACTAAATATTTATATGCTAAAATATAAAAAATCTTGGGGAGGGTCAAAAATCACATGTCTACAAATGGTACTCAGTAAGTGTCAAGCCTAACCTCGGTTGGGTAGTGACGAGGAAGGTCAGGGCCCTACTGAGATTAAATAAATATAAAGATGACAGGATAAGATAAGCAGTACAATTGAGAATCTACAGTAAGAATCTACACAGGATAATAAGAGTACAATAACGGAAACAGCGATGAAGGCAACCATAAGGAAAGTAACCGGGGATCTCTTAGTACCGAGGATCTCTTGGTATCCCGAGGATCTCTTGGCATCCTCAATATATGCTAGGGATCTCTTGGTATCCCGAGGATCTCTTGGTATCCTCAATATATGCTAGAGATCTCTTGGTATCCCGAGGATCTCTTGGTATCCTCAATATAGGCTAGGGGTCTCTTGGTATCCTCAATATATGATAGAGATCTCTCGATATACCGAGGATCTCTTGGTATCCTCAATATACGGGCCATGGATCTCTTGGTATCCCGCACCTCAGTTCAGATCATAAATACATACAGGGGTCTCCCGGGATGCCATCCCATAGTCCCAAAGTAAAAACACAGAGCAGCAACACAAGAATACCCGATTAAGCTAAATTTCGTAACAAGTAAACAGTTAATTCTAGCCTAACATATTTCACATAATACAATTAAGGCAGTTTACGCAAATAGGCAATTAAGTCAACTAAACATGCTTTTCTAAACTAGCAATATGCTAAATTCACAAGTAGAATAAAACAGGAAAAAGAACTCAATTGAAATACTTAAGGAAAAGCCGAATTTTCAACAATTAACTCAAGTACGAGCTCGTCGCCTCACGTACAAGGCATTTCAATTATCAAATATATCATATCCTAAGGGGAAGGTCCCCCACACAAGGTTAGACAAGCCACTTACCTCGAACGGGCTCAATAATCAATCTGAAACCACGCTCTTGCCACGAGTACTCGATTCCAAATAGCCCAAATCTATTCAATTCAATTTCATAACGTAAATAACACTTCAAGTAACTGATTCTACAAAGAAATTCTAAGCTAATACGCGTAATTAGGTAAAATGACCAAAACATCCCTCGGACTCACGTCTCGAAATTGGGTAAAATTTATAGTTTCAGAATCCTCATACTCTCACGATTCTAACCATACAAAAATTATCCAAATCCGATGTCAAATCCCCAATCAAAACTCAATTTCTTAATCTAAGAACTTTTCCCCAATTTTCATACAAATTCCGAAATTAAAGGAGTAATTCATGTTTAGATTAATGGGTTACGAGCAAAAATGAGTTAAGAATCGTTACCCAATCTATATCTCCGAAAATCCCTCAAAACCTTGCTCAAATCCGAGCTCCCAAGCTTAAGTTTTGATAAAAATGGCTAAAACCCTCGATTTTGAAAACTTATATCTGCCCAGAAAATTCCTTCTTCGCGAACGCAGTCAAAGCCTCGTGTTCGCAAAGCACAAAATAACTTCGACCATTTTTCCTTCTTGGTGAATGCATCCCTTACTCCACGAATGCGATGCTTTGCACAGACGAACCTTTGTGAATGCGACGGGAACCACGCGAACGCGATGCACAAAACTCCACTAGGCCAATTCCTCTTCCGCGAACGCGAAGCCCAATCGTGAACGCATAACACAACCATCCAGCCTCTTCGTGAACGCGGAGGCGCTCTCGCAAATGCGAACAAATCCCTACTTTTCTTCGTAAATGCGAGAACCCACTCGCGAACGCGATGAAGGAAACCATAACTGACTGCTGCAACATTTTCTGCAATTTCCTAAGTTCCAAAAATGACCCGTTGAGCATCCGAAACACACCCGAGGCTCCCGGGACCTCAACCAAACCTTCCAACCAATCCTAAAACATCATTCAAACTTGTTCCAACCTTCGAAACGCTCAAAACAACATCAAAACACCTACTTTTCATCGGATTCAAGCTTAAAATTTCCAAAAACTCTAAAAACACACTTTCGATCAAAAAGTATACCAAACCTCGTCCGAATGACCTAAAATTTTACACACACATCCCAAATGATATAACGGAACTACTGCAACTCTTGGAATTCCATTCTGACCCTCAGATCAAAATCTCATTATCGAACCGGTAACTTCCAAAATTCAACTTTCGGCATTTCAAGCCTAAATTAGCTACGGACCTCCAAAACACAATCCGAACATGCTTCTAACCCCGGAATCACCCAACAGAGCTAACAGAACCATCAGACTTCTATTCCGAGGCCGTCTTCATACTGTTCCGAATATGGTCAATTTTCCAACACTTAAACTCTCATTTAGGGACTAAGTGTCCCAAAACTCTCCGAAACTCAAAACCGAACATCCCGACAAATCAAAATAGCAGAAATAAACTCGGGGAAAGCAGTTAATGGGGGATCAGGGCATTAATTCTTAAGACGATCGGCCGAGTCGTCACATCCTCCGACACTTAAACATTTGTTCGTCCTCGAACGAGCATAGAGACATACCTGTAGTACTGAAAAGATACGGGTAACGGCTGCACATATCTTGCTCGGTCTCCCAGGTCGCCTCCTCGATCGGTTGACCCCGCCATTGAACCTTCACTGATGCAATGTTCTTTGACTTTAGCTTTCTAACCTACCTGTCCAATATTGCCACTGGCTCCTCAATATAAGATAGATCCTTGTCTAACTGGACTGAACTGAAATCCAACACGTGCGACGGATCGCCGTGATACCTCCGGAGCATCAAAACATGAAATACCGGATGAACTCCTACCAAGCTGGGAGGTAAGGCAAGCTCATAAGCAACCTCCCCAACATGCCTCAATATCTCAAAAAGGCCAATAAACCTCGGACTCAACTTCCCGAATCTCATAACGCCCTTCATAGGCGAAACCCGAAGTAGAACCCGCTCTCCAACCATACAGGAAACATCACGAACCTTCCGGTCTGCGTAACTCTTCTATCTGGACTGGGCTATGCGGAGTCTATCCTAAATCACCTTAAACTTCTCCAAAGCATCCTGAACCAGGTCTGTTCCCAACAATTTGACCTCACTCGGCTCAAACCAACCCACCGGGGATCTACACCGTCTCCCATATAAAGCCTCATACGGTGCCATCTGAATACTGGACTGATAGCTATTGCTATAAGCAAACTCCGCCAATGGTAAGAACTGATCCTAAGACCCTCCAAACTCAATCACACACGCACAGAGCATATCGTTAAGATTCTGAATAGTGCGCACTGTCCGTCGGTCTAAGGGTGAAATGTTGTACTCAACTCTACCCTAGTACCTAACTCATGCTGAACGGCTCTCCAGAACTGTGATGTGAATTGGGTACCTCTATCTGAAATGATGGAAACCGAAATGCCATGCAGGCGAACAATCTCTCGAATATAGATCTCTGCCAGCCACTCCGAGGAATAAGTAGTACACACAGGAATAAAGTGAGCGGACTTGGTCAGCCGATCCACAATCACCCAAATAGCATCAAACTTCCTCAACGTCCGTGGGAGCACAACTACAAAGTCCATGGTGATCCGCTCCCACTTCCACTCTGGAATCTCTATCTGCTGAAGCAACCCACTCGGCCTCTGGTGCTCACACTTCACCTGCTGACAGTTGAGACACCGAGCTACGAATCCAACTATATCTTTCTTAATCCGCATCCACCAATAGTGTTGTCTTAAATCCTGATACATCTTCACGGCACCCGGATGAATGGAATACTGCGAGGTATGGGCCTCCTCTAGAATCAACTCTCGAAGCCCATCAACATTGGGTACACAAATCCGACCCTACATCCTTAATACCCCATCATCACCAATAGTCACATCCCTAGCATCACCGTGCTGAACCTTATCCTTGAGGACAAGCAAATGAGGGTCATCATACTACCGCTCCCTGATACGATCGAATAAGGAAGACCGAGAAACCACGCAAGCTAGAACCCATTTGGGCTCCCTGATGTTTGACTCTGTCTGTTGGGAGGGTCTGTCCAATTGTCAATGAGGACCTGGAGGCATGAAATGCAGCATCCCCAGCAAAAGGGACGTTAGTACAAAATAATTTACCGAGTATGTAAGGCAACAGGATAACTGAAAGATGAAACTGAACTGATAATATAATAACTGAAAGTAACTATGAGTCAAAGATAATCTGAAGTTATGCTTACCTGTTGATACTGGCTCAACTCTCCCAATATAGTAAGTAAAATAGTTGTCCGGCCTTATAAGGCTCGGTATGTGTAACTGATCTGCCATAGTAGGCTCGCTCATAGGCGCTCGGCCATACTAGGCTCTATATCTCGGTCATGCTGGGCTCGCTCATAGGCGCTCGGCCATAGTAGGCTCGGTATATAACTCACCATCTGATCAGAGGTTGCCCAATAGGGGCTGCCCATCGATTATAGCTCGATGGTAATGAAAATACTGTAATACTGTATATATAGGCTTGCTGCTCTCTTGACTGGAAGAAGACTTGGATGAAAGAAGACAAAACTAATATGAATATGAAGTCCCGATAAGGGAGAATACTATAACTTATGAGTGTAGGATAGTGTATATAAATTTGAGAGTATGAACTTCTCTTTATGCCTCGTTATCAAACACATGTAATTACGAGATCATGCCAAAATGAAGGAAGGGCTTAGCCTTAACATACCTTATCACAATCTTTCAAATCACCAAGTTGAACTCACCTCTTCCCACCATAATACAACAACGACAATAATACTATCCTTAAGTTACGAAAGGTACAACTATCGCACAACGAATGATAAGCTTATTTTGTATAAAAACGGGCAGCATCTCCCTTATAATCCTTACTTCCTCCAAATTGAAGATAACACCAATGACACAAGAACATAATAATATAAACATATATACATTATTTTCCAACCTTATAAACACCACAAAATACTACAAAACTGCCCAACACACCCCAATCTCTTCATACACAAAACGACCACCGTAGTAGTGTCAAATAGCCCGAAAATGCTACGACGAACGACCAACCCTCCACCCTGAATTTATGTGGTGTTTCTCCACATCCTTCCTCCTCAGAAACTCCAGAAAATAGTAGTAAAACAGAAGCCCAACAACAACACAAAACAGACCATAAAACAGTCCGCTACAAGTGAATAACTCGAACTCACGGCTTCCGATCACCGTCCCGTGAGTTCTTACAACTATAGAACGACTTACCATGAATTTACAGTAGAAAAAATAGATTAAAGAGAGTAGTAAACTTACCTTATTTTTTGGATTACTCAGCTCCTATCTTGGTTCTTCAAACTCTAGATTTTACCTCCAATTAGAACTTGAAAGGGAGAGAAAATCAATTAGGATTTGTGGAAAATTTCTAGGAGGATTTTTGTGGAGCTTATGTCTGGTTTATATGAACTATTTTCAGTTTAATATATGAAGAAAATAGTCCTTTAAAAGGACTCTTTGGACGACCCGAAATGGCCCATTTTTGGGCTCTCATTTAAGCAAGTAAGTGACACACCTACTTGTCACCTATATCTCTCTACTATAATGTCGTATTGATAAACAGTTTAATGAGTTAGAAAGTAAAATCATAGAGATTCAATTTTATGGGTGGAACACTCCATAACTCTAAGTATATTGAGAGAAAATTGTAGTTACATTTGACCCAAAGTTTCAGTAAAACTTATGAATGTGACTTGTGATGACTTTCATCAACTTTTGTTCCACAACTCGCTTGACTTCAAAACATAGCACATGACCATCATATGACTAACATAATTCATAACATAACCTCCTTATCATGTTAAGCACCCTAGTATCACCCCAAAAGTACATGTTATAACATTCCCAACTTGTCGACTTTCTACGAAACATTGTTTTCTTCAATTCCTTTAGCTTCTGAACCTTCCAACCTCTTTGTACTTGTTGTTCATAATCTTCAATATTTGTAACCTCCACATTAACATGATTAACTAACTTTGTAAATTTTTCAAAGATGATTTCTTTTCTGAGTTTACATCAATTGACTTACGACGTACTCTTACGTACAAAAACATGGGGTGTAACATTATAGCTGAGTACTGGTAGAACAGTTGGTGTTCGTATTCATTAATGCAAGTTTCTGTTATATTTCTTTCTGTAGTTCTTTTTCGTTTTAGTATAAACTATTGCAGGTTGTATATGTTGTGATGCCCCGCCGTAACCTCGTCACTACTTCATCGAGGTTAGGCTCGGCACTTACCAGTACATGAGGTCGGTTGTACTGATACTGCACTCTGCACTTCTTGTGCATATTTCGGAGCTAGTGGCTGATTGAGAGGTTGGTTGTTGTTGTTGCATTACAGAGACGCAAGGTAGTCCTGCAGGCATCCGCAGGCCTTTGCGTCCCCTTCTATCCTATTTCATTTCTGTTTTATCTACTTTCAAGACAGATGTAAACTTTTCGTTCTGACCATTATTTGTACTATTTTTAGACTATTATTGAGTTGAGACACAAGTTTTGGGTGGAATTCATTTTGGTTTTCGTCATTAGTATAAAGATACTCTTTTAAACTATGTTCTTCTGCATTTATTTCCGCTGAATTACTTTTGTTAAGTTTTAATTATTAAAAGATAAAGGGACAAGGTGAAATATTCTGTAACGTTGGCTTGCCTAGCGGGTACAATGTTAGGTGCCATCACGGTTCCGATGGTGGGAAATTCGGATCGTGACAAGTTGGTATCAAAGCTCTAGGTTGCTTAGGTCTCACAATTCCGGACAAGCTTGGTAGATTCTGAGGGATCGATACGGAGACGTTTGTGCTTATCCCCCAGAGGCTACAAAGTTAGGAATAATTTCACTTCTATTTAGCTTTGTCGTGTGATTTGATCTCTCAATGCTAATTGAACACTCTACTCTGTTCTTTCGCAGATGGTGAGAACACGTACCGCTTCATCAGCTGATCACCAGCTCGAGCTCCTAGTGGCTGCTCCTACGAGGGGAAGAGAAAGAGGCCGAGGTAGGGGTAGAGCTCAGCCCAAAGCTCGAGCAGCAACACCAGCGACAGAGCGTTAGGTAGAGTTTGATGAGGAGGTTTCAGCCCAGACTGTTCCAGCAGGTCCATCTTAGGTTCCAGAGGGGTTCATAGCTACCCCAGTACTTCAGGATGCTTTGGTCCGTCTAGTGGGCCTTATAGAGAGTGTTACTCAGGCAGGCATACTCCCTATAGCACCAGCCGTCTCTCGGGCTGGGGGAGGAGCACAGACTCCCGCTACTCACACTACGGAGTAGATGGCTCCCTAGTTTCAGACTCCAGCAGCTCAGCCAGTTGGGGTAGTTCTGCCAGATATTATAGCACAGACCGGTGATGGATCAGCTATGTGTTTGGAGGCTTTGTAGAGGTTGGATAGGTTTACCAAGCTTTTCATTACTACCTATGGAGGTATATCTTCAGAGTATCCCGGGGACTATTTGGACAGTTGCTACGAGGTTCTACAAAACATGGGGATAGTGGAGACCAATGGGGTCGACTTTGCTGCTTTTCACTTATCAGGTTCCGCCTAGAAATGGTGGAGAGATTACTGCTTAGCCTGACCAACTGGGTCACCAGCTCTCACTTGGGACCAGTTCTCGCAGCTATTCTTGGAGAAGTATCTTCCTATCACTTAGAGAGAGGACTACAAGAGGCAGTTTGAGCTCCTTCAACAGGGTTCTATGACCGTCACTTAGTACGAGACCGGATTTGTGGATTTGGTCCGTCATGATCTTCTTATACTTCTCACTGAGAGAGAGAGAGGGGGTGAGGAGGCTTATTAAGGACTCGCTCCGCCTATTAGATTGCAGATGGCTAAGGAGACAGGGAGCGAGATTTCCTTCCAGGATGCGGCTAATGTGGCCCGGCGAGTTGAGCTAGGTTTATCTTAGGAGAGTAGTTAGGGGTCTGACAAGAGGCCTCGTTATTCAGTTAGGTTCAGTGGTGCCTCATTTGGAGGCAGAGATTCTTTTGGTAGAGGCCATTATCCCAAGCCATTTCATTCAGCACTTCAGACATCCCATGGAGCTTTAAGGGGTCGTGGTCCTTATATAACTCATTCAGGACAGCTAGCTCATAGTACACCGCCAGCTCCTATTAAAGCACCTCCTCTTTAGAGTTATTACCGTGGTCAGCTGGCCCGTCAAGGTCAATCTCAGTTTCCTCAGCCGCAATATTTAGATGAATGTTTTGAGTGTGGGGAGTGTGGTCATATTCGGAGGGCTTGTCCGAGATTAGTAGGTGTTCAGTCACAGCAGCAGAGTTCTCGTGCCATGATTCTAGCACTGCTTGCCCAGCTAGCTAGAGGTAAGGGTCAACCCGCTAAAGGTAGAGGTCAGGCCGTTAGAGGTGGAGGCCAAGCTGTTAGAGGTGGAGGCCAACCAGTAGAAGGCTATCCCAGAGATATAGTTCAGAGTGGTGGGGCCCAGCCCCGATGTTATGCTTTCCCAACTAGGACTAAAGCTGAGTCCTCCGATGTTGTTATCACATGTACTGTTTCGGTTTGTAGTAGAGATGCTTCAGTTTTGTTTGATCCAGGGTCTACATACTCCTATATGTCTTCTTATTTTGCTTCATATTTGGTTATGCCTCGTGATTCTCTGAGTGCTCCCGTATATGTGTCTACGCCGGTGGGTGATTCTATTATTGCAGATCGTGTGTATCGTTCATGTGTGGTTGTTATTTGGGGGTATTGAGACTAGTGTAGATCTCCTACTTCTCTATATGGTGGATTTCGATGTCATTTTGGGAATGGATTGGCTATCACCTTATCATGCTATATTGGATTGTCACACCAATATTGTGACATTAGTTTTGCCGTGGTTGCCTTGATTAGAGTGGAGAGGGACTCCTGATCATTCTACCAGCAGGGTTATCTCTTATATGAAGGCTCGACGTATGGTCGAGAAGGGGTGTTTGGCTTATTTGGATTATGTTTGTGATTCTAGTGCTGGGATTCCTTCTATAGATTTTGTACCAGTTGTTCGGGAGTTTCCAGAGGTGTTTCCTGCAGACCTGCCAGGGATGCCACCTGATAGGGATATTGACTTTTGCATTGATTTGGCTCCAGGCACTCAACCCATTTCTATCCCGTCGTATCGCATGGCCCTGCCAGAGTTGAAGGAATTGAAGGAGCAGTTGCAGGATTTGCTTGATAATGGCTTTATTAGACCTAGTGTCTCGCCCTGGGTGCGTCGGTGTTGTTTGTTAAGAAAAAGGACGGATCGATGAGGATGTGTATAGATTATCAGTAGTTGAAGAAAGTCACCATCAAGAACAAGTATCCATTGCCGAGGATTGATGATTTGTTTGATCAACTTCAGGGTGCCAAAGTGTTTTCGAAGTTCAATTTGAGATTTGGCTACCATAAATTGTGGATTAGGGCATCCGATATCCCTAATCGGACTCGATATAGGCATTATGAGTTCTTAGTGATGTCATTTGGGTTGAACAATGCCCCAGTAGCGTTTATGGATTTGATGAACCGGGTGTTCAAGCCTTATCTGGATTCCTTTCTGATTGTCTTCATTGATGAAATCTTGATCTACTCCCGCAGTCGAGATGAGCATGAGTAGCATCTTCGAGTCGTTCTTCAGACTCTAAAAGACAAGCAGTTGTATGCTAAGTTTTTGAAATATGAGTTTTGGTTTAGTTCAGTTGCCTTCTTGGGTCATATTGTATCAGCAGAGGGTATTCAGATGGATCCTAAGAAGATTGAGGCAGTCAAGGACTGGCCTAGACCCACATCAGCTACAGAGATCCGGAGTTTCTTGGGTTTTGTGGGTTATTACCATCGATTTGTGGAGGGGTTTCCATCTATAGCAGCCCCAATGACCAGGTTGACCCAGAAGGGTGCCCAATTCAGGTGGTCGGACAAGTGTGAGGCAAGCTTTCAGAAGCTCAAGACAGCTCTGACTACGGTGGCGGTATTGATGTTGCCCACAGGTTCAGGGCCATATACAATTTATTGTAACGCATCTCGTATTGGACCTGGTGCGGTGTTGATGCAGAATGCCAAGGTTATTGTATATGCTTCACAATAGTTGAAGATTCACGAGAAGAATTATCCAGTTCATGATTTGGAGCTAGCAGCCATTGTTCAGGCGCTGAAGATTTGGAGACATTATTTATATGGCGTCTTATGTGAGGTGTTACGGATCACAAGAGTTTGCAATACTTGGTCAAGCAGAAGGAGCTAAATTTGAGGTAGAGGAGGTGGTTGACGCTATTGAAAGACTATGATATCACTATCTTGTATCATTTTGGGAAGGCCAATGTAGTGGCCGATACTTTGAGTAGGAAGTCAGCCAGTATGGGCAGCTTTGCGTTTATTCCAGTCGGTGAGAGACCGCTTGCTTTGGATGTTCAGGCCTTAGCCAATCAGTTCGTGAGGTTGGATGTTTCTGAGCCCAGCCATGTTCTAGCTTGCACCGTCGCTCGGTCTTCATTATTTGAGCGCATCAGAGATCGGCAGTATGATGATCCTTATTTGTTTGTCCTTAGAGACACAGTGCGGCACGGAGATGCCAAGAATTTTACAGTTGGAGATGATGGAGTTTTAAGGATGCATGGTCGTGTTTGTGTGCCTAATATGGATGTACATCGTGAGTTGATTCTAGAGGAGGTCCATAGTTCCCGGTATTCTATCCATTCGGGCACCGCTATGATTTATCAGGATTTGCGGCAACATTATTGGTGGAGGATGAAGAAGGATATTGTTGCATATGTAGCTTGGTGTTTGAATTGTCAGCAGGTAAAGTAAGCATCAGAGACCTGGTGGTTTGCTTCAGAAGATTGAGATTCCTGAGTGAAAATGGGAGCGTATCACTATGGACTTCGTTGTTTGACTCCCACGGACTCAGAGGAAGTTTGACACAATATGGGTTATTGTGGATAGGCAGACTAAGTCAGCGTATTTCATTCTTGTGGCAGTTTTCTTTTCTTCAGAGCGGTTGGCAGAGATCTATATCCGTGAGATCGTTCGTCTTCATGGTGTGCCCGTGTCTATCCATTCTGACCGAGGTATGCAGTTTACCTCGCATTTTTGCAGGGCAATACAGCGTGAGTTGGGTATGCGGGTTGAGTTGAGCACCGCATTTCATTCTGAGACGGACGGGCAGTCTGAGTGTATTATTTAGATTTTGGAGGATATGCTCCAATCATGCGTTATTAACTTTGGAGGTTCTTGGGATCAGTTCTTTCCATTAGCGGAGTTTGCCTACAATAAGAGTTATCAGTTGAGCATCCAAATGGCTCCCTATGAGGCATTATATGATAGAAGATGTCGATTTCCAGTTGGATGGTTTGAGTCGGGGAAGGCTCGGTTGTTGGGTATAGTATAAGGTTAAGATCATTCAGGATAGACTTCGTACAGATCAGTCTAGGCAAAAGAGTTATGCCGACCGTAAGGTTCGTGATGTGGCATTCATGGACGGGGAGCGAGTGTTACTTCGGGTGTCGCCCATGAAGGGCGTGATGAGATTTGGGAAGAAGTGCAAGCTAAGCCCTAGGTTCATCGGGTCTTTTGAGATCCTTGATCGAGTGGGAGAGGTGGCTTACAGATTTGCGTTGCCTCCAGGTTTATCAACTGTGCATCCCGTGTTTCATGTGTCCATGCTTTAAAAGTATCACGGTGATCCATTCTACATGTTAGACTTCAGCACTGTCCAATTGGACAAGGATTTGACCTTTGAGGAGGAGTCGGTGGCTATCCTAGACCGGTAGGTTCGATAGTTGAGATCGTAGAGTTATCCATCCGTTCGTGTGCAGTAGAGAGGTTAGTCGGTTGAGGCAGCTACCTAGGAGTCCGATTCCAATATGCGAAGCCGATATCCTCATCTTTTCACCAACTCAGGTACTTTTCTATGCCTATTAGAGGACAAACGGTTGTTTTAGAGGTAGAGAATGTGATGACCCAAAAGGTCATCTTTTGTTTTAGAATCTATTTTTGTGTCCCGAAGCCTTAAAAATCTCCCTTTATACATCCTCGATTTGCGTGCGCAGTCCGGGGGCGATACTAGAAAGATTTTGTGTGAAAATTTTAAGATATAACGATTTTTTGGCTTAAAAAGATGATTTTAGTTGACTTTGGTCAACATTTTGGGTAAACGGACTCGGACCTGTCATTTAAAGGTTCCAAGGTCCGTAGTAAAATATGGGACTTGGGCGTATGCCCGAAATTGAATTCCGAGGTCCCTAGCTCGATAAATGAATTTTTGAAAAAATTATTGCTGGAAAATATAAGAAATTTTAGAAATGGAATAGTGTGTGATCTCGTTGGTATCGGGCTCGTATTTTAGTTCCGGAGTCCGGTACAAGTTTGATATAGTATTTAAGTTGTATCCGTGGAATTTGGTAAAAAAACGGAGGTGATTTGATGTAATTCGGATCTTTGGTTGAAAAGTTAGAAATTTTAAACTATCTTGAAAATTTCATGAGTTTTGGTGTTGAATTCATAGTTCTAGATTTTATTTTGGCGATTTGATCGCGCGAGCAAGTTCATATGATGTTTTAAGACTTGCGTGCATGTTTGGTGTAGAGCCCCGAGGGCTCGGGTGAGTTTTGGATAGGCTACGAGGTGTTTTGGACTTGAAAAAAAATTGCAGGTGCTACAGTTCTGGTGTTGGCCTCTAATCTCGCAATTGCGAGACCAGAGTTCGTAATTGCGAGGCCTGACAGTGTTGCAATTGCGAGTCACTCATCGCAAATGTGAAGAGTAGCTGGGCCAACAGTCTTCACAATTGCGAAGAACCCTTCGCATTTGCGAAGTAAAGTTGGGAGGGGATTGGTCGCAAATGTGACATAATGGTCGCAAATGCGAAGGCAACAAAAAAATTGCGAAGGTTCGCATTTGCGATGTCCATCTCGCAATTGTGAGCTTCGCAATTGCGACATCTGCAATTGTTAAGTTGGGACTTAGACGGGATTTTCACCTATTTTTCACATCTCTCAAATCCTAAAACCTTAGAGACGATTCTCCCAAGAACAAATCTTCCTCAAAACTTTGGTAAGTGATCCTAACCCACTTTCTTTCACTTTCCCATCACATTTCATGATTTTCCAACCAAAACTCTAAGATTCTTATGGTAAAAATTGGGGTTTGGGTAGAATTAGGGATTTTTATAAATTGGGGATTTAGACCTCGATTTGGGGTCGGATTCCAAAACCAATTATATATCCGCGCTCGGGGTAAATGGGTAATCGGGTTTTGGTCCAAATTTCGAGTTTGAACCAAGCGGGCCCGGGGTCGGGTTTTTGACTTTTTGGGGAAAATGTTAGAAAATCTATAATTATGCATAGGAGTTGAGTTATTTAGCATTTATTGATTTTATTGAGTTAATTATGACTAGATACGAGTGAATTGGTGGTGGAATCGAGAGGTAAAGCGGTGATTGAGCTTTGAAATACCCGTTGGCTTGAGGTAAATGTTTGGTCTAACTTTGACATGAGGGAATAGGAATCTCCGACTTATTTGGTATGTGAAATTCCATGTGTGTGGCGTATAGGTGCGGTGACGAGTACCTATGCGCCACCAAATTACCATTTTTAGCTTGTTCCCTTCCCCGTTCCCTATTATACTATTTCTTGTCTTAATTGTTACTTGCTCATAATTGTTTCCATGTCTTAATAGCTTCTTGATCATAAATGCTTCCATGACTAAGTGCTTCATATTAACTGTTGTTCTCCTTATTGAAGTATTTAATTGTTTCATAGTTTCATTTTTACTACTCTGTTGGCTTATATTGGTTTATTAGTGCCTTATGGTACACCTTGGTTGGTCTCGTTGAGTAGTTTACACTGGTGAAGTTTCATAATCATAGTGGTATTCCATTGTGTGGATTGAGGTATAAGTGTTGTGGAGGATTTAGATTAACTTGTGAAACACTTGTCTTTAATTTTGTGATTTGGTATATATATATATATATATATATAGGGATCAGGTTGCACGCCACAACAAGAGGAATAAGAGTGAATGTGATTGTCTGGTGGGATCGGGTTGCACGCCGCAACAAGGAGTAATAAGGGTGGACAGGTGGGATCGGGTTGCACGCCGCAACCAGGAGGAACAAGGGTGATATATGATGAGGAGTAATAAGGGTGGACGGGATTGGGTTGCACGCCGCAACAAGGAGTAATAAGGGTGAATATTGATACTGTTATTGTTTATATGGTGGGATCAAAATGCGCGCTGCATCAGTTATTGTTTTAGTATTCATTTTTGTTGAAGTTCATTACCAAGATGATGAAACTCCCTAAGGATTGATTACAGCTGAGTACTGGTAGAACGATTTGTGTTCTATTCATTTATGCAAGTTTCTGTTATATTTCTTTTCGTATTTCTTTTCTGTTTTAGTATAAACTGTTGCAGGTTGTATATGTTATGATGCCCCGCCGTAGCCTCGTTACTACTTCGTCGAGGTTATACTCGACACTTACCAGTACACGGGGTCGATTGTACTGATACATCACTCTGCACTTCTTGTGCAGATTTCGGAGCTAGTGGCTGATCGAGAGGTTGGTTGTTGTTGCTGCATTATGGAGACCCAAGGTATTCTTGCAGGCATCCGCAGGCCTTGGCGTCCCCTTCTATCCTATTTCATTTCTGTTTTATCTACTTTGAAGACAGATGTAAACTTTTTGTTCAGACCATTATTTGTAGTATTCGTAGAAAGTTCGTGAGTTGTGACACCAGTTCAGGGTGGAATTCATTTCAATTTTCATCATTAGCATAAAGATAATCTTTTAAACTGTGTTCTTCCGTATTTATTTCCGCTGAATTACTTTTGTTAAGTTTTAATTATTAAAAGATAAAGGAGAAAGGTGAAATATTCTGTAACGTTGGCTTGCCTAGCGGATACAATGTTAGGCGCCATCACGGTCCTGTCGGTGGGGAATTCGGGCCGTGACACACATTATGATGGAAGCTCATATGTAAACAAATCGAATTCCAGCCTATTATGCTGGAATATTTTGAATTCTTAAGAGTTCTTTTGTTTAGATTTTTATCTCTACATGAAAAAGTGGCTAAATTTTGATTACTTTTCAAACTGTAGTTATTTTTTAATTACCAGTTGTAAATCTAGATATTTGTGCTTTTTTCCCATTTATCCAACTGCTTAAATATAAAAAATAGTCGGAGGTTAATATTGGAGAAAATGAAAAGAAAAATACTGAAAATACTAATACTGTTATAAATAGAATTCTATTTAAGGTTTTAGAGAGATTTTAGGGTTTGTTAGTTGGTGGCTAAGTCACTTTTCCCTTATAAATAGAGGGGTTATATTCCATTGTAGTTGATCCAAAATCAATAAGAATTCTCTCTCCTTACTTTTCTTTGCAATACCGTTCTTTTTCTTTTATTGTTTTATCGGAAAAGGGCTAAAAATAACCTTGTAGTATCACAAATGGTTTAGTATCGAGTTCCGTCCACCTATTTGTCCGAAAATACACTCAACGTTATCTTCGTGCCTGATATTATCCCCGCGACTAACGGAGCCATCTGTGGTCCCCCCATTAATGCGTTGTCATGATTTCATTGCGTCACGTGGCTGTATGACCCCAATCACTTACAACCCACCCCATTTTTTGCACCAACTCATGGTAAAACAAATATATTTCACCTACCCAATTCATTTTAACCCCATTTCTTCAATTACCCCATATTCTTCACCAAATTAATTATCTTTAAAAATTACTCCAAAACTTACCCTTAAGCAACCATTTCAATAGTAAGCTTTTGGAATTATTTAATTACCCGATTGTGAAAAAGCACCTCAAACAAATAGTAAAACAACCAAGAAGAAAAAAAATATGGAAAGTGAATGTTTTCCAAGAAAACTCGTTATGATATTAGTATGTCAAAAAGAACAAGAAAATCACCGGTGAATATCAAAGAAGAAGCTATCAAAAGTCCCCAGCATCCTCAACAATTGATCAATTCAGTGAAAACAGAGAAGATGTGAATGTAGAACAAAAAGGGTAATTAGTAATGAAGAGGAAGAAGAAGATCAGAAGAAGAGTTTGAAGCAGCTGATTGAAGGTAGAGGAACTTCTTTGAGACACCATTTTACAAAAGAAGAAAAGCAACTTCAGTTGGTGGTGAAATAGCCAGAAGGAAGTTTGATGAATGGATTGAAATTCAAGTAAATGGTGAGTCTTTATACCAAAGTTTTAAGTCATATGATTAAGCTCAAGAGAGAGAAGCCTGCAGCTTACATATTGAAAATGCAGGTGAAATATATTAGGGCTAATTTGGTAAAAAAGACATGGTAATTGAATAAATGGGGTTAAAATGAATTTAATAGGTGAAATATATTTGTTTTACCATGGGTTGGTCCGAAAAATGGGGCGGGTGGATATTTGGACGGGTTGTAAGTGATTGGAGCCATATAGCCACATGGCGCAATAAAATCTTGACAACGCATTAAATGGGGGACCACATATGGTTCCGTTAGTCGCGAGGGTAATATCAAGCCCGAAGATAACGTTGAGTGTATTTTCGGATAAATAGGTGGACGAAGTTCGATACTAAACCATTTGTGATACTACAGGGATATTTTTAGCCCTTTCCCGTTGTTTTATAACACGTTATCAGCACGAGACTCTAACCAATTGAATAGAAGCTTTGGGGTTGAGCATAATGATTGTCAATTGTTCCATGAACTTCCTTCATGATTAAATTCTAGATTTAAGGTAAGTATTTTACTTTATTTTTCTCTTTTAAATTTTTGAAATTCTATAATTTAATTTTATATACAAGCAAAGACAACAATGCTTGATTATAACTCTAATGTAGTTTGTAAGAAATTATAACCACCCGAAGTGGTAAAATTTCTGTCTTGCCATGATCAAATTCATGTATGATTGTGAGCAAAAAAAGTGGAAACCCGTCCCATTGAATTTGCTTCATTTTCGTTTCCTTAAGAGAATGTGATAGCAATATGTGATACGTCTGAAAGAAGACAAAATTATTACCATGAATATATCAATGGATGTGGATGTGGCAATAGACGAAATTATAATCGTCATCAATGTGGTAATGAGAACAATAAGAATTCTCAAAATAATCCTTCACTTTGTGAAAATAATATTTGTCATCGATTTGACATGAGATTTTGTAAAGCACATATAGATAATTATGGTCCATTTATGATGTGAATGTGACAACATGTGCTTTATGAATACATATTCATTCTTGGAAGAATATGAGTGTGCTAGTGGTATATACCACACTCACCTCTAGAAGAAGGTTTGAGAGGAAATAAGAAAATAATATCATTATTACGGCATAAATGGTCATTGGTCACATACTTATTGTACGCCAAAATATTTTGGATGTGATTATTTAAAGACAGCGGTAATGCGAGAAACAGATCTTGCATATAATTTTGACCGTAACCATAATGGTATTACTTTCTCTTTAAAAGAGATATTCACCATATGGATGTTGATGAGTATTTAGTAGTACAAAATTAATTGTGAGCTTTAGAAGAGCCAATTATTACTATTTTGGAGGAATTGATTATCATGTCAATTTATTGTGGCGTAGTAAGTCTCAAAGAAACTTATTGAGTTTCTAAAATATTCGCGAAAGCGGTTGGTTATATTGAGACTATAAATAAAGAAAAGATTTAATATCTTCCGTTACTACAACTTGTAGCAGGGTAATATGTATGTAAAAAGTTACTAGCTTTATTCTCTGATTTGTACTATACAAATAAAAGAATGCCACAATAAAGTAGAAGTTTATTGATATAAAAACTCATTATCATAATAAACTTGAAGTTTATTGATAATTACACACGTCATGGTGTAAATCTAAAGTTTATCATTATTGATAATTTATCCAGTTGGCATGACTAGTTTAGCCATGTTAATTTAAGTATGATGTGCAAAGATAAAAGAGAATTCACATGGGTAATTATTAAAGAACTAGAAAGTTCTTTACGAATTCTCTTATGTTGCTTGTTCTTATAAATTAATAGACCAATTAAAATTGGGATTGAATCCCATAAATACTGAAAATATCAAAGGTGAATATGGGCACATTCACTTACCATGTATACCACATAAGTTGCATCTATAAGATGATTATATGTACGATTATTATTAACCCCCAACCTGGTATTTGCTAGGTAACTTGCTCAATAATTTAATTTAGAGCATAATTTCCAGATTTCTATTCAAGGCAATTCATCTTGATTAGTTTGTTTACATCACAGTTGCTTTAGCAAAATAATTTATTGAGTACCTCCACTTAATAGCTAAATTATTTTTAATGAGAACAAAATTATCTATATCAGTTTGATATACGTTATATACGAAAGTATATTGCATTCTCTCCTCAAAAATGGTTCAGGGTCAGGAACCAAATAATTCCATCTTATATTATTGATGTGCGGTGTATATTTTTATTAACACCATAATGCACAAAGATGGGTTCCCAAAATTGAGGAAGAAAGTTAGTTTTTATAACATGAGGGGGAGACAAGATAAATGGTTGAGAAAAAGTTACGTGGAATGAATTATCATTTCTATATATAGATCCTCGAATAAGATAATATGAACATGAAGTTTATAAAAGGATAATTCATTTATAATATATTGCAAAGTATGCCAGACGTATTTGCTGACCTAAAGAAAGTAACTATATTCTTACTGAAAATATTCTTATTAGAATAAGTCCTAGAAGGACAAAGTCTATGGTACGCATAAAGCGTATAGACAAATCGGTTTCAAATAAACTTCTTGAAAAAGAAGATGAGCAAATGACAATAATAAAGGATGCAAGTGATCTAGAAGATCACATGACATAACACTTCATAAAATCTCAAGAGAGATTCAGGTACCTGAAATGAATGAAGAGATCTTTATGTTATGTTTGTATTAAAAATGTTGAAACTGATATAAAATGTTCGTCGACAACATCTATGATAGCGCTAAATATATATGAGGATCTTAAGCTTGGAGAAACAATTCAAGTAGAATTGATTCCATATGAAAGACATGTAGTTTTGGACCTGCAGTTCAAACACTTGAAAGTATAAAGTCAATGGTGTGTGTTATCACCTTTATCTATCTTATATGTCTAGCTTGACATGAAAACTTGATATGCATCTAAAATCTATTTATTTGGCTTATATGACTTAACAATCCCTGAAGGATTTAAATTGCTTAAAGCATATAGAATTCATGGTCATGAAGTATTAATCCTAAGTGCAATTTATGCACATATGTATCTTGCTATAACTATAAGCATGATAATATGATAGCAAGAATCTCTATAGAGATATTGAAAAGGCCATTCTACAGCATTTTATGAAGACATTACATATCTCTCAAGAATGATGATTTCAAGGTGCAACATATTCATTTAAGTTAATATGGTTGATTTATTTATCAAATCTCTACCAATGATCTCTTGAAGATGGTGCACAATATTGGAATGTGAAGGCTCAAGGATGTGAATTGATTCTCTCACCAGGGGGAGTTAATACGCGTTGTACTCTTTTTCCCTTATAAGGTTTTGTCCCACTAGGTTTTTCTTGCAAGGTTTTTAATGAGGCAACCAAAAGGCGTATTTCTAAATATGTGTACTCTTTTTCCTTCACTAGAGTTTTTTCCCACTGGATTTTTGTCACGACCCAAAATCCAATAAAGATCGTGATGGCGCAGGACACCACTGTCAGACAAGCCAACACCAAGAAGTTAACTAAATTCTCATCTTTTAGTATTTTTTAAAACCATTTATTTTCCTTACATTAAACAATAAATAATAAATTTCACTGAAAAAATAATGATGTGTTTAACAGGTTTACATACTGAATAATCACATAGTCCTCCCAGAACCCGATGTCACAAGTGCATGAGTAATTTTTAGGAAATAAAATGCAATACCACAACAGTCCGAAATACAAATTGACAGAAAAGAAAATACAATACTCTGAAGGAGACTCTGGTTGATGCGGGTCGCCTCGAGAGATGCAGCTCACCTAAGTCTCTGTATCAACCATGCTACTGCGCGCAATGAATCCACTAGACATACATGTGCCTGTGCAACAAAAATGCACAGCAAGTGTAGTATGAGTACGAAAACAACTCGTACTCAAAAAGTATCCAGGCTAACCTCGAAGAAGCAGTGACGAGAAGTCGACTTCGACACTTACTAGTGGTCCAATAATAAAATATCAGTAGTGTGAAAAATCATGGATTTTATAAGGCGACTCCAAACTCATAAATCTGGAGCGGGTAAACAATTCTTTTAATAATAAGAGATTTTCAAATTTATATTTCATCATTTACCAATTAATCTCAGGCCAAGGCGGCAATATCATTATTTGTAAATTTCCAGGCAAGCAATGCAAGCATATGCAAATAATGCTGAGGTCGTACGATCCGATCCAACATAATATTTAAATTGTGCACTGCCAGAGGGTCGAATGGCGCGAACCATATATGCATCAATTACCCCGCTCGCGAATGATACATGCGATGCGGTCAAATATAAATAAAAAATTACCCCGCTTGCGAATTATACCTGCGACACAGGTACACATAGATACACACATTCAAACAGTCAATCAAGACTTCATCAGGGAAACAATTACCAAAGGAAATGACAACTTCTCTTTTAACAGTCCAGAAAGTGATATTTAGCCCTTTAGAAATTTGTTTACCGAGTTCGATACGATTTAATCCCTTTTAAATTATCAATAAAGTTACAAGTACGACAAGTAAAGCATGCTTTTAGGTCCTAGACTACCTGGACTTAAGCATAATAGTAGTTACGCACGGACTCTCGTCACCTCGTGCGTACGTAGCCCCCACATATTCAATTATTTTACCTATGAGAATAATTCCCTCTTATAAGGTTAGAAAGGAGACTTATCTTATTCTGCAGTTCCATAACCGGCTTCCAGGCCCTTCAATCAACTCAAATCAATGCACAACACTCCGAAACTAGCCAATAATTATGCAAACCCATTAATATACGCTCGAACACTCATAATAATTCAATTTACAACAAATTCCTAACTCCGCTCGAAAAATCGATAAAATCACCCTCGAGCCCACGTGCCCGGATTTCGAAATTTCTCGAAGATAAACTTTACCTATAACCCCGTGAACTTAAATATATAATTTATTTCCAATTTCATGCCCAAATTCATGGTCAAAATCAAAAAAAATATCAAATTTAGATTTTCTACCAAAAACCCCACAATTTCCACTAACTTCCATGTTCAAATCCCTATATAATAATGTATATAACTCAAAACTACTAGAAACTACTTACCTCATACTTGGTGATGAAAATGACACTCCCAAGTTGCTCCAAAAATCGGCTCTCACGAAAGATTTGAGATGAAATGAGCCAAAACCCGTCATTTAAATAAACACACTACCCAGCGATTCTTCGCACCTGTGGTCACTTGATCGCTTCTGCGGTTCCGCAGGTGCGAACAAATTACCGCTTCTGTGGTCCAGGGCTTCCAGCCCATTTCCACTTCTGCGCCTTCCCTTCCGCAGGTGCGGTCATGCTTCTGCAGCGAGATGAATGCATCTGCGGTCCCATCACTCCCAGCCAAAACAGCTTTGCGACCTATAGAGTTGCTTTTGCGGCCCCGCACCTGCGGCCCAAGTCTCGCAGGTGCGGTTACACTAGAAGGCAGCTGCTCAATTCTTCTTCTAACTCCAAATTCGATCCGTTAATCACCCAAAATCCACCCGAGGCCCCCCAGGACCTCATCCAATTGTACCAATACATCCCAAAACACATTATAAACTTAGTCGAGCCTCCAAATCACATCACACAACATCAAAATCACGAATCACAACCCAATTCAAGCTTAATGAACTTTAGAACTTCAAACTTCAGCATTCGATTCCGAAACCTATCATATCTCGTCCGATTGACCTCAAATTTTGCACACAAGTCATAGTCGGCATTACAGACCTACTCCAACCTTCGGAATTGGAATCCGACCCCGATATTAAAAAGTCCACTTCTGGTCAAACTTCTCAAAAACCTTCAAATTACTAACCTTAGTTAAATGACTCCAAAATGACCTACGGACCTCCGAATCCACTTCCGAAAGAGCTTCCAATACCAGAATCACCATACGGAGCTATTCCCAAACTCAGAATCCCAAACGGACACCGATAACATTGAAATGCTTTTCAACCAAATTTATGAAATTCTTCCAAAATGCTAATTTCCACAATATGCGCCAAAACGCTCCCAGATCATCCAAATACAATCCGGACATACGCCCAAGTCCAAAATTATCATACGAACCTATTGGAACCTTCAAATCCCAATTCCGAAGTCGTTCACTCAAAATCAACCCTTAGTCAGTTTCTTCCATTTTTAAGCTTCTAAAATGAGAATTCTCTTTCCAAATCAACTTTGAACTCCCCGAATTTCAATTCCGACTATGCGCACAAGTCATAATACTTGAAGTGAAGCTGCTCACGGCCTCAAACCGCTGAACGACATGATAGAACTCAAAACAACCGATCGGGTCATTACATTCTCTCCCACTTAAACATATGTTCATCCTTGAACGTGCTAAGAACTTCGTTGGAGTTGTCTAAAATCACTGTTAAACACCTCGGGCACCTACCCGTGCTACCACAACTCAGTTGAGCACATTAGCTCGAGCAAATCTGAAGATATCCTCTTTTATTCAAGCAAATAAACCTAGAACTCAATTCCAACACCTGAAATTCTCTACCAGGCATGTTTTCAACCTACGAACACCGTATCAATCACTACACGATGCACCAATACATGATTGCATACCTTTGCTGAATTCACACTTTGCACTGCATATCTCATGTGACCATAATAACATCCTCTGATAACAATAGCCGAAATTCCATGAATCTGATGCTCCCAATATATAAGTATTTTTCCAACTTTTACAATACCGCCACGATGGAAGGGATATGTAGAAATTCATAACCAATTGTCGAGTCAACAAATCATTGAGTCTATACTCCTGACTAGAATCAGTATCTCATTCTAAACCAAATAATGGCGTTTGCCCTTCAATATGCTTCATATAATCTGTTCGCACTGATCCTAGATCCAATAATCTCGTCTCACCCAGTACAAGATGCTTAGGTAATAAGCCACCCCAGACATGACCAAAAGTCTCATATGATGCCAAAATATGTCGATAGGATACAAACTTGAAAGTGATACATAAGGAAATCGAACTCTGGAATGGACTACTCAACTCACGCAACTAATTAGACCACCAAAAAGGTGTCACAAACCTTTCTCAGAAAAATGGAAAACAAAGCACACAAAATAGAATATAGGGGACTGTACTCAACATCACACTATTGCGGCGTGCAACCTGGTCCAAACAACATACCCGTGGCGGCGTGCCACCCGATCCACACATAAAATTTATATAAGGAGATACATACTGAGCTAGAGTGCTCATTACTACAAAATACCGAATATCAGCCACAAGCACGCTAAGTTCATAATACCATCCCTGGGGAGACAGATATCGTCATACGCTACAAAACTCCAGCACAACTTAGATGCGATGTATGATCTAAATCTCAAGAGCTATCTTGCTCATGTAATACCATCGTTACCCAGAACCTCAATACATAAGAAAATTATCAAGCCATTTCACAACTCACACGACACAATATAGTATTACATGAAATAGACGACGAAATAACATCCAACGTCTGAATACTCCTCCATGAGGAGCGCTATGCTGAAATGAACACATATGGTCCAACATAGAGCTCATATTCATATTTAAATCTATCCACAGAGCACAAGCCGATTCTGATTGCACTATACTAGGCTAATAACCTTTCAAGGGCCCATAATAACCCTTTTTTCCTATAACTCGCAAGAACAACCATCATAACCGGAGTAAACCTCCACAGTCTAGAACCCGATGAACCGAATGCCCTCTAAGAATAAATTCTTAAATTAGCGATATTACCACAATCTTCATACTTGGTTTAAATCTTCGATCTATCAAGTAACTACATGTCACACTTATACAATCTTCTTGTGAGATATGCTCCCACTGCCTTCCGTACCAGGTAACAAGTCTGCACATCCTTACCACCGGCTGC
The DNA here is from genome assembly GCF_000715075.1 of Nicotiana tabacum. NCBI lineage: Eukaryota > Viridiplantae > Streptophyta > Magnoliopsida > Solanales > Solanaceae > Nicotiana > Nicotiana tabacum. The sequence goes on along the minus strand of NC_134080.1, from coordinate 42,064,803 downwards.
ATTAATGTTGTAAAGCAAATCAAGAATCTGCAGATCAATACACAAAGACTCTTGCACAAGACGCTGATCTCAGGTGTTGAAGACAATACCAGCTTACTCTAGACATCCAAATTTTGTTCCTGCTCATCTGAGCTCGTGACATCCTTGTCAATACCGAACCGCAACCTTGATCCTTACTTGCAAGTTTCATACCACTCACTGCACCTAACATGCTAATATGCGGTAGCATAAGAATCATACCATACTCCCTGAACCACTTATAGGGTATACACTTACTCATACAGAACATTTTACTTAGCTCATTCCAAGAGAACCATAGCAACACACGAGTGCATTCTCATAATCGTAGAACATGCAAATCCTCAAATAGTGGTCTAAACCACCATAACCCTTCTGGGATCAGCCTACACATAACAGGCCATAATACTTGAATAATCCCAAATAAAATCAATTACGACGGCCATTAAACCTCCCATGTGCCGTCACAAATCACATGCATAACTTAATCACGCAGAAGGAACCGATCACTGCCACCAATATGCCAATTCAACCATGGCTAACCAATCTAACTTCTTCCAATTTATCCTTGATTGTCTTAGAAATAATAATAACTCCATTAAACACATAACAAACTCAATCCACAATCATCTTGAGTGGCCTTGTATCACGAGGCCATGCTGTCTCAAATCCTACAAATCATCTCATACCCTCCTTGTGCGCATGCTCACATCCTCAACTGATATGCCCGTTCCGATAATTACTCTATGAATCCGAAGTCTCTTTCTCTTATTCCTCCAAATGCTACGATGCAAGCCGAAGATATCATAGAATATTCGAGACTCTTATCATAATCCACTGCAAAAGCTCGATTCTTAACCATACCGTAGGCTTGAAATCCTTAGGCACTGCATTTTTAACCTTTGAATTCACTAGGTCCGCTGTTGAGAGTCACCCACTCTGGCTTGGTCCCGAATATAATCAACTCCAAGGCTCCGTTGGCACATGAACACTGATCTCTATGAAGCACCCGAATGAATCACTTCCCTTGTAAATCACCTCTGTACGAAACACAAATTCTGAGTCTTCCCAAAGCCCAGACAAGAATCGATAAGGCCATTTATGGCACACATTTCTCAATCATTTGCTCAAATCACCACGTATATTCTTTTTCCTTAGCTGAAATAACTCACCAATATGCCGATAACCGGAAACCTCACAAGTAGATAACCATGCAACCCAATCGTAGGTGGTGGGACTATCCCACTTAGCTTGGAGCCGCCTATTGCATACTCTGGAACCCACCAAGATTCTTTATCTCTTATTGACATAACCTTGCGCAATCAAACTGCTAAATTCCTCAAAATCCTTCAGTTAGCATTTCATGAACACTCTATATCTCTAGCAACATTCACATATTCGACCTTATACTGGATAGTCAGTATAATTGTTCGTAGAAGCTTTGCCAATTACGCGATCGCTGACCTGCTCACAGGAGATAATCCACCTGTGGATATTGCATGCAGATATCTTCCAACGTCGCTGCACGAGGTACAATCACTACGACATCAATAACCCATCCTGAGCTCGTTCTCATTCACCAGCTATAACAGTTCGTTCACTCCTTATGGATATCAACTAAATGTACGACAATATGTATAAGCTCAAAGTTATGTTGCATCCTTCTTCATATCAAGCAACTTATTTCGGTTGCATCCAATCTCCCGCTATATAATAGCCAATAATTCAAATTAAGCCTGTAGACCCAATCACCATCCGCTAAATTCCCAAATCACTCTAAACTTTCCTCAATGTGTGTAGGTACCCTGCCACTGAACCCATATGCTACTTTGTCACTCTCCCACTTTGGTCAAACTCACTCCTTTAAGCACTACTCGACTTTAGCTTCTTACACCTGGCATTCTAGAAATTTAACCACTGCTTGACACTTTTCATATGCCCTTCCTCATCCTTTGCTGCTCAGTTGTTGTCTAAAATCAATATCTATCTCTGTAGCACTTGAACCAACAGATCGCTGCTACTTTAAACCTTTCTGAAGATCATCTTTCTCGAGCCGTCAACATTAGAAGCACTGATTCGATCCTGAACCACCGCACACCGCGATCTCTAACAAACGCTTCCTCGACACCATTTCACAATACCCGCCCAAAGGCGAATTGAAGAAGATCATAACACCGGCAAAATTAATGCATTCAATCAAGGGCGACGACCCCACATTACAGATGAAATTCCATCATGTTTGAAAATATCAAGTCTCGTTACTCCATCAACCCAAACTTGAATATTTATAGTCTGATTGACTTTCCTCTGCTAGAAATAAAATACCGATTCTCTGAATCATGCTCTGATAGACCTCATTTCAAGTCATTTACTGTCTCGATACATGGGCATTCATTCGACCATCACGTCAATACTATGTGATAACCATTCATGAGAATCATAGAAACCTGTGTAAAGCCTCAAAGCTCTCAGAAGTACAGCTACTGAGTTGAAATGACAGAATATCTTTTCATAAGCGATGATAATAGTCCAATCAACCGCGCAAGGAGAAACATCCTACACCACATCTGTAGTGCCATTACAATTCCTTACCGATGAGGAATCAAGAAGGGAAGTGCTCTTAACAGCCCTGTAGCCTCTCGACGATAAGTACAGACGTCTCTGTACCGATCCGCAAGACTCTATTAGACTTGCTCATGACTCGTGAGACTTAAGGGAACCTGGCTCAGATACCATGTTGTCACGACCCAAAATCTAATAAAGGTCGTGATGGCGCCAGACACCACTGTCAGACAAGCCAACACCAAAAAGTTAATTAAATTCTCATCTTTTATATTTTTTTTGAAACCACTTCTTTTCCTTACATTAAACAATAAATAATGAACTTCACTGAATAAATAATGATGTCTTTAATAGGTTTACATATTGAATAATCACATAGTCCTCCCAGAACTTGGTGTCACAAGTGCATGAGCAATTTTTAGGAAATAAAATATAATACCTCAACTATCCGAAATACAAATTGGACAGCAAAGAAAATACAATACTCTAAAGGAGACTCTGCTGGCTGCGGATCACCTCGAGAGATGCAGCTCACCTAAGTCTCCGTATCAACCAGGCTACTGCGCCCAATGAGGCCATTAGACATACATGTGCCTATGCAACAAAAATGCACAACAAGTGTAGTATGAGTACGAAAACAACGCGTACCTAGTAAGTATCAAGTCTAACCTCGAAGAAGTAGTGACGAGAGATCGACTTCGACATGTACTAGTGGTCCAATAATAAAATATCAGTAGTGTAAAAAATCATGGATTTTATAAGGCGATTGCAAACTCATAAATCTTGGAGCGGGTAAACAATTCTTTTAATAATAAGAGATTTCCAAATTTATATTTCATCATTTACCAATTTATCTCAGGCCAAGGCGGGAATATCATTATTTGTAAATTTCCTGGCAAGCAATGCAAGCATGCTCATGCCGAGATCGTATGACCCGATCCAACATAATATTTAAATTGTGCACTGCTAGAGGGTCGAATGGCGCGAATCATAGATGCATCTATTATCCAGCTCACAAATCATATATGCGACACGGTCAAATATAAATAAAAGAATTACCCCCTCGCGAATCATACATGCGACGCAGGTACACATAGATACACATATTCAAACAGTCAATCAACACTTCATCAGCGAAACAATTACCCAAGGAAATGACAACTTCTCTTTTAACAGTCAAGAAAGTGATGTTTAACCCTTTAGAAATTTATTTACCGAGTTTGATACGATTTAAGCCCTTTTAAATTGTCAATAAATTTACAAGTACGACAAGTAAAGCATGCTTTTAGGTCCTAGACTACCCGGACTTAAGCATAATAGTAGCTACACATGGACTCTCGTCACCTCGTGCTTATGTAGCTCCCACAAATAGAAGCCCATATTCAATTATTTTACCTATGGGGATAATTTCCTCTTACAAGGTTAGAAAGGAGACTTACTCACTCCGAAGTTCCATAACCGGCTTTCAGGCCCTTCAATCAACTCAAATCAATACACAACGCTCTGAAACTAGCCAATAATTATGCAAACCCATTAATGTACGCTCGAACACTCATAATAATTCAATGTACAATAAATTCCTAACTCAACTCGGAAAATCGATAAAATCACCCTCGGGCCCAACGTGCCCCGATTTCGAAATTTCTCGAAGATAAACTTTACCCATAACCTCACGAACTTAAATATATAATTTGTTTCCAATTCCATTCCCAAATTCGTGGTCAAATCCAAAAATATCAAATTTTAGGTTTTCTATCAAAAATCCCACAATTTTCACTAATTTTCATATTCAAATCCCTATATAATTATGTATTTAACTCAAAACTAGTATAAACCACTTACCTCATGCTTGGTGATGAAAATGGCACTCCCAAGTTGCTCCAAAAATCGGCTCCCACGAAAGATTTGAGATGAAATGAGCCAAACCCGTCTTTTAAATAAACACATTGCCCGGCGATTCTTCGCACATGCGGTCACCTGACCGCTTCTGCGGTTTCACAAGTGCGGACAAAATACTGCTTCTGCAGTCTAGGGCTTCCAACCCATTTCCGCTTCTGTGCCTTCCCTTCCGTATCTGCAGTTTCGCTTCTGCGACGAGATGACTGCATCTGTTTTCCCAGCACTCCCAGCCAAAATAGCTTTTGCGACCCATAGGATCACTTCTGCGGCCCCGCACCTGCGGCCCAAGTCTCGCAGGTGCAGTTACACAAGAAGGCAGCTGCTCAATTCTTCTTCTAACTCCAAATTCTATCAGTTAATTATCTAGAATCCACCTGAGGCACCCCGGGACCTCATCGAATTATACCAACACGTCCTAAAACACATTATGAACTTAGTTGAGCCTCCAAATCCCATCAAACAACATCGAAATCTCGAATCACAACCTAATTCAAGCTTAATGAACTTTAGAACTTCAAACTTCAACATTCGATGTCGAAACCTATCAAATCTCGTCCAATTGACCTCAAATATTGCACACAAGTCATATTCGACATTACAGACCTACTCCAACCTCCGGAATCGGAATCGGAATCCGACCCCGATATCAAAAAGTTCACTTCCGGTCGAACTTCTCAAAAACTTTCAAATTACTAACTATAGCCAAATGACTCCAAAATGACCTACAGACCTCCGAATCCACTTCCGGTTGCGCTCCCAATACCAAAATCACCATACAGAGTTATTTCCAGACTCGAAATCTCAAACGGACATCGAAAACATTGAAATGCACTTCAACCCAAATTTATGAAATTCTTCCAAAATACTAACTTCCACAATAGGCGTCGAATGCTCCCGGGTCATCCAAAATCCGATCCGGACATACACCCAGGTCCAAAATCATCATACGAACCTGTTGGAAGCTCAAATCTGGATTCCGAGGTCGTTCACTAAAAATCAACCCTTACTCAGTTTCTTCCAACTTTAAGCTTCTAAAATGAGAATTCTCTTTCCAAATCAACTTCGAACTCCCCGAATTTCAATTCCGACTATGCGTGCAAGACATAATACCTGAAGTGAAGCTACTCATGGCCTCAAACCGCTGAACGGCATGCTAGAGTTCAAAATAATCGGTCGGGTCGTTACAGTTTTATTTTAGTTAAGGTTTTAATGAGACACATTATCGGTTGAATAGACATTCAAGGGGGAGTGTTATAAATAGAATTCTATTTAAGGTGAATGTCTATATTTTAGAGAGGTTTTAGGGTTTGTTATTTGGTGGCTAAGTCACTTTCCCTTAAAAATAGATGAGCTCTATTTCATTGTAGTTGATCCAAAATCAATAAGAATTCTCTCTCCCTACTTTTTTCTGCAATACTCTTCTATTTTTATTGTTTTATAACAAATACAATATTCTTGAAAGTCCCATACTATTAAAATTAAGTAACAAATTACAATATGACTGTAAAATACAAATATTTTTCTTTTTCATTTTTCTCATAAAAAAATTGCAGGCTAATTAATCAAGGCTAAATTGAAGAGATTTTTGCTACTACAGAAGACATACGATATTCTTGAGCATCTTCCCTCATTTCTCATTCCTTTGTATCTCTATTCTTTGAACACTCTCCATGAATGTTCTGCAAAAACCATTGGTAGTGCAAAAATTAATACATATTAGCAATAGTGTCAATGTATTGATAACATAGCATAGAGTGAAAGTTCATACTGCCAAGGTACATCTCCAGCAAGCATCCAGTCTCCATCCTTATCTTGGTACAAGATCGTAAAGCATGTAGTATGATTGTCAAGATTTAGGTCTGTAAAGAATAATAATAACAATATGAAACTTATTATCAATTCAACTTTCATTAGTTACATGATTTTTATTTTAATATAATTAATTATGGGAGTGAACTTACATTTTGCAAACATTTGAATTAAATTGTGGTTAAGAACTTGATAAGAATCATAGAGCATTAGATTAACCTTCCTTCCAATGGCCACTCCTTCCATCTTCACCTTCACGTACATGGGTTTTCTTTCATTTGTAATCCACCAACCATGATTATAATTCCCGTGAAATTGCTTTTTTCTCCAAATGTTTATTGGTGGCCACCCAACTACTTGATTTTCTTCCTCAGAATCACTGTATTATTACAATTTATATTCAAAAAAAAAAAGGGGGGGGGGGGAGAGAAAACAATATTAGTAAAATTACTCATTTGAAGCAAGTATCTTGGCAAAAAGGGAAAAGGATAAAAATTGACCTATGCTATCCTAAATGGATCGTATCGAACTTATAGTGTAATATTACTCCTATATTTAGAACAAAAAAAAAACTCCTTTTTTGTGTGTGATCCTAACGCAGCTCTAACTTGAAGATCGAGTAACCTAGTCAGAAGTAGAGGGGTAAATTTGAATATTTTTTCTTGAAAAACTTGGACACATGGAGCCATTTCACACTAGAGGATCTGTTACTGACGAGGACAATTACAGACGATTTGCTAAATATAATTGTTAAGTTATGAATTTATAAAAAGTGTAATATAATGTAAATTAAAATTGAGCAATTTCTAATAGTGTACCGTTAAATTGGGCGTTTTGTTTTAACAAAATCATCAACAAGAAAAAAAAAAAAAAAGCAATCACACGTAAAAATAATCCTGCAATATCCATATATCAAAGGAATAAAGATGACCTAATTTATACGGAGAAGGGTCAAAAATGCCCGTGAACTATTGAAAAGGTCTATGAATACTCCATCTGTCTATTCGGCTAAAAATTGCCCCCTTCATTCACCTTTTTGGTTCACTTATGCCCTTTGGCTGTTAGGTTAATGCTGAATTTAAAAATTAATTATTTAAATTCTACGTGGCAACTTCTTGTTGGTCGAAATTAAAACATCTAACCTATTAGAACGATACACCTATATCTACCCGTTTTTCGGACTAACCCGCTCCAAATACTAACTTGACCCGAATAAAAAGTTCAAATAAAAAAAAGACGCCCCACTTCCATTTAACCCATGAATTTACATGTGTTCATTTTCTTGATTAATATCATGTATCACATTATCATCGAATAAGTGTTCATGAACAAATTAAACAAATAAGAAAATTCTAGAACGAATGAGCTAATGATTTTCTTGATAATAATGTGGGGCGAAAATCTAGGGGTAGTCCAACGGTTTATGATATCTTCCAAGCAATAACTTTGCAATCTTTCCGTTATGTAAAAATGATTAAGTTAAACTCATCTTGAATATAATGCAATTTGTGTCAATCATGTCAATTGAACTGGATGCCATAACATGAAAAAGAAAATCACGTAGTAAATTTGCGTCTATATGTTCGCTGCAACTTCCACGGAGCTTTTGTTCCATGGAGTTTGATAGAAGTGGAACTCTTTCTTTTAGTTGAACTTTTTGTTCGGGTCAGGTTAGTGTTTGAAGCGAGTTAGTATAAGAAATAGATATGAGTGAGTCTTTCTAATCATATGCTTTAGTTTTGGTTAAGAAGTAATTGCCACACGGAATTTAAATAAATTATTTTTAATTCAGTATTGACCTAAAGGTTAAAGGGCATAAGTGAACTAAAAAGGTGGATGAAGGGATATTTTTAGCCCAATAGGTAAATGAAGGGTATTTTTAAACCTTTTACACTAATTTAGGGGCATTTTTAACCCTTTTCAGTAATTTATATTGGGAAAATATAGCATATTGTTAATATAAACTTTATACCGTTAATGTAATTTAACGTATTATTTCAGATTAACATGTTGGTTACAAAAATGTAAGTTATCTACTTACTCGTAGCAAGCCTTAAACGGTATCTGCTTTCTTCCATGGTGATCGTCATCACCATTATCTTCTCCTTCTTCATTTGGTTGGCCATCCCATATGAGCAAAGACAAAGTTTTACGTTCAACTCCTTCACTGCCATTCTCAAAGGCCTCTGCAAAACTACGTTTCTGCTTCACCTCTGAGAAGTTATCACCAAAACTATCCTTCCTCATCATCATTTTCATCTCTTTCGGTTCAAATCTTGCAATGCCATTTTGGCCTAATCCTTTGATATTGGTAGGAAAATTATTATAAGGTAGAGCAAGACCAAGCTCAAGCTCCATATCATAAAAATATTATATTATAGAGGTTATAAAATAATCTCAACAGAGAGAAATAATGTAGAGAGCTTTTTTATATTCCATTAACTAGGCTAGCTTTACTTTGAAGTTGTACATGTTTATATATAGTAAACTTAAAGAGAGAAAATAACAAGGGTAAACAATGTCGGTTGAGAAAGGAAAGAAAAAGGAGAATCCATTGAAGTTGGGTCGGGCAAAAGAGTAGCACTGATATAGAAGTTTATAGCCCACCTTGTCTCTCTCTTGTCCCCATACTTACCATACATATTGGTACATCTCCTCTTTAATATCTATCTCACACACACTTATTACACTTTAACACTTCACGTTTGTGTGTGTTAGAGGTACTAGGAAGGTGTTTTCTTTCTTGTTTCTCACTCTCTCAACCCCCCCCCCCCTCCCCCAACACACACACACATATATATATATAAAGAAATTAAGCAAATTCAACATAGAGTATACATTCATTAAATTAAAAAAATGTACCTATCTATAAAATATACCCCTTTGTTTTAGTTTATGTAAACTTATTTCCTTTTTGTTCCGTTTAAAAAAGAATGACTCCTTTCTAATTTGGTAACAATTTAGCTTAAACTTACAATTCTATCCTTAATGAGAAACTTTTATAACCACACAAATACTCTGACCCCCTTTTTGCTTTGTTTATAGGACCACAAATTCTAAAAGTCTTTTTTTTTCTTAAACTTCGTACTCAGTCAAACAGGTTCACGTAAATTGGAACGGAGGGTAGTTTTTCAATAAAGGGATGTCGATTGACCCGGGGCCACTGGTTTTTGCACTTAAGAAGCTCATTCCACTCGCCATAATCTCAAATTTTTTCTTAAGAAATAGGAGTAGTCGATTAATGAGAAAATTAATATATGCGATTGTTCGACTTGATAATTGTTGTGAGTTCGTTGAACTCTACGTAGAGATTAATTGTAGGTTATAGAGCTTCTGAAATTAAGAAGCTATATTATTTTGATCAAGTGATCTTCTCCAACAAATTAAAGAGAAGTTAACAACATTTCGAGTATTAGCATGATCAGTCAACTAATCCATCAACTAGCTATTATCCATGGATTAAATATATAAATCCTAAATAGCTATTTTGACATGCATTTTGAGCATTACTTTACATAATAAATTTGGAGGTATACATAATGTTCAAAGAGCGAACTAAAGATGGTTTTTGGTATGTCTTATGCGAAGATGTACATTTTTTTACTTCTTGGTGCTCCTTAAATGTGTACAAAACTATTTTTGAAAGTTCAAGTCCCCTATAGAATGCCGACGATAACTTTTCACTTAATTAATAAGTGAATAGGAAAGGGAATTGAAGCGAGGTTTAGCGAGCTTTACTAGACCGACCGCTACATAAGTTGCTTGTGGAGAAAGCTCGGACCATGGTGTCCGTCTTCGGTTTGCCAGCCGATAAGATCTGTAAGATTGACCACCGATGGAGCTGGGTTGATCATGAAAAGGGTTTCTAGAGTTTCCTTTGGTGTTCACTTCCTAGTTTTCCATGTCTAACAATGTGAACGAATGGAAGTAAAAATTGATGTCTCATTTTAGGATAGCCAAATAAGAAAAAATACTTTTTACTATATTCTTGTGGCCATAGATTATATATGGAGATTATGATAAAGTGCGTTTCTCCTTTAACTTCTCTTTTACTTCAAAAGATCCAACATAGAGAATGGGGAAGTTTCTTAGGTGAAAACTTTTTCATTCCAATATCCTACTTTAATTTCCCTTCTTTAATAAAACTAGTGTACCTATATATGCCGCCAACAAGCAGCCTGTTTACCGAGGAAAAGTAAAAGTTTCCCCCCTTTAATTTGCAATTAATGGTAAATTAAGGTTGTGTTTGGTATGAAGGAAAATATTTTTTAATTTTCCCATGTTTGGTTGGCTTAAATGTTTTGAAAAATATTTTTCTCATCAACTTATTTTTCTCCAATTGGAGGAAAATGTTTTTCCTATAAAATAGAGAGAAAACATTTTTCAAAACTCTTTTTCAACTTTCTCCACCCTATTCCCCAAGCCCACAACCCACCCTCACCCGACCCACCCCCAAACCACCCCAACCCCCTCTCCCCCGACCACACCCCGCCCACACTAACTCGCCTACCATCCACCCTAAATAGAACTATTATTATGAGTACTTTCTTTTTATGTTGTAAATAGAGTACTTTTTTTTTATTCAACAAAATGAGTATATTCTTTTCCTGATGTAGAAAACATTTTTTTTTTCATTTTAACAAACTAAGTATTTTCTTTACCTGGAATAGAAAAAATATTTTCTTTCCAAAAAATAAGTACTTTCTTTGTAGAAAAAATATTTTCCTTCATTTCAACAAAAAGGGATATTTCTTTTTATGATGTAAAAAAAATATTTTTTTTCATTTCAACAAACTAAGTAAATGTAGAAAAAAAAATTCTTTCATTTTAACAAAACGAGTACTTTCTTTTCATGATGTAGAAAAAATATTTTCTCATTTCAACAACTGAGTATTTTCATTTCAAGATGTCGAAAAAGTATTTTCTTTCATTCAACAAAACGAGTAATTTCCTTTCATGTTATACAGAAGATACTTTCTTTTTCAACAAAATAAAATATTTTCTTTTTAGTTATCAAGCTCAAATTTTAACGTTGTTCTCGTGTGAAAAAATAAAGTAGCACATTAGTTCCTTTGGATTTTTGTGAATTTTGAAAAGAATAATTAAATTCTCGAAGAAAATTGAGTCCGAGAGGTGGGGGGGGGGGGGGGTGAAGGAGTACAGGAAACATGGGAATTTTGGGGAAGGTGGGTTAAGGAGAGTAGCATAAAAAAATATTTTTCCTAAAAATATTTTATACTCTCTAACCAAACACTAGAAAATATTTTTTCCGGAAAATTTTTCTACTTACCAACCAAACAAGGAAAAATAAGTGATAAAACCACTCATTTTCCATGAAAAATAGTTTTTAGAAAAATATTTTCCATGAAAAACATTATCCTTCGAACCAAACACACCCTAAAAATTACAAATTAAAGTAGATAGATCCTTCTATCTTTCCCCCTTTTTCATATTTTGGAAAATGACATGTTTACTAATTGAAGCATTAAAGTAAAACACAATTTGTCTACCATGTCAAATGTTTGAATAAAATGAGGTGATGGCTTGGTCATGTCCCCTTAAAATCCTTGTTAAAGTGATTATCTTTGACAAATGTGACAAACACTGATGGCTTAGTTGTTTAGCTTTGAAAAGGAAAAACTATTCTTAAATAGACTTATAGCTAATCACTGGTTAACACATTTTCCTTAAGGGAGAAAAACTCGATCATTAAACACCATAATTACAAGTTTTATCAATTTGACTTGGGTTTGAACATGATCTTTTTTTAATTACAGTCATTAAGGGGGTCGATTATGAATAGTATTTTACTAATTAATTTTTCTTTACATGTGCTACGTGTCGGATGACATCTGAATAACTCATATGTGATGTAACCAACCGTTTCATCATTTGAATAATCACAATAAATGATGTTTAATTAAAAGAAACGAAAAATCAGTACTAACAACATTCTGTTTGTTTTCTTGATTGGTTTCTTAAGGATGCAATTTGATATTTCTTTCTTACGTTAATCTTGATTTTTCTTGTCGGATTTTACTTGAACTTTTGTACATGAATAATGGGAAATGGTGGGGAATATTGCCTATAGACAAAGCAACCAACAAGGAGATATGGAAGTCTGAGTGTTTGGGAGTGTACTTGGTTTCTTGATTCTATATTAATAGGAGAAGTGAAATGAAACTTGTAATTTTCAATAATTGAATAATGTTTGTTCAAGAAATTCAATTAAAAAAAAAAAAAACCCCACCTTGTGAACTTCACGTGGTAGCAGTCTCCATGGGGCAAGACAGCACAGTTGTTATCATCCAGACCACTTCATAAATAGTACTCCACTTAAAATTAATGCTTGTTCGTGTGGTGGAATAAAATATAATTTTCTTTATTTTTATTTTTTTGGCATTGGACATTGAAAAGAGAAGGCCAAGGATGTAAGCAATTGCAAATCTAGCTATGATTTAGAGTATTATTCATGTACTATTTAAATAAGTGTTAATTTTTTCACAAATATAAAGTTTAGGCTAGATCCAGTAAATTAACTGATTGAGTAATACGGAATTTTGATTTGAAATTTTCCATTGGTGGGGATGAAGTAGTGAACATTATCATATATAGTGTGTGGATCCATCCAATTGCTGCCAAAGTAGGTGTTGTTATTTTCACAAGAAGTCAATTATATTGTCTGCCAAGGTCTAGACCTTCAGGGGTCAGTTTTGATTAATGTAGTGATAGCATCCTAGGAAGCTCAAATTTATTTAAGGACAAGGATGAAGCTTTGGAATCTTAAAGAGGACCTTTAACAAGATCTCAAGTTAAAAAGTTGCAAAACAAGGTTATTGGATTTCGGGATCGAACAAAGAAGTTGTTAGTTGAGAGGAAGAACTCAAGGACAATGTAGCGATCCGACCGGTCGTTTTGAGCTCTAGCGCGTCGTTCAACAATTTGAGGCCCTAAGTAGTTTCACTTCGGGTATTATGACTTGTGTGCGTGGTCGGAATTGAATTTCGGGAAGTTCGAAGTTGATTTGGAAAGGAAATTCTCATTTCGGAAGCTTTAAGTTGGAAGAATTGACTAAAGTGTGATTTTTGAGTAAACGACCTCGGAATTGGGATTTGAAGGTTCCAACAAGTTCGTATGATGATTTTGGACATAGGCGTATGTCTGGATCGGATTTTGGATGACTTGTGAGCGTTTCGTGGGCTATTGTGGAAGTTGGCATTTTGAAAGAATTTCATAAAATTGGGTTGAGGTGTATTTCAATGTTATCGATGTCCGTTTGGGATTCCGACTCCGTATGATGATTCTGGTATTGGGAGCACGTCCGAAAGTTGATTTGGAGGTCCGTAAGTCATTTCGGGGTCATTTGGCGAAAGTTATAAATTTGAAGGTTTTTGAGAAGTTTGACTGGGAGTGGACTTTTTGATATTGGGGTCGGATTTCGATTCTGGAAGTTGGAGTAGGTCTGTAATGTCGAATGTGACCTGTATAAAAAATTTGATGTCAATCAGACATGATTTGATAGGTTTCGGCATCGAATGTAGAAATTGGAATTTTTTAGTTTCATTATACTCAAATTGGTGTGTGATTCGTGTTTTTATCATTGTTTGATGTGATTTGAGGCCTCGACTAAATCCGTGATATGTTTTGAGACTTGCTGGTATGTACGGACGGGGTCCCGAGAGGCTCGGGTGAGTTTCGGGTTGGGTTCGAACAATTTCTAGGACATTTTTAGCTGCTGGTTTTTTGCTACAGCAGTGTGCTATGCGATCGCGGGAATTGGTCGCGATTGCGACGAGTAAAATGGAAGAAATTGGCCACTAATTCGCAATCGTTAAAGGACTTTCGCAATCGTGTAGATGAAAGTTTCTGCTGCACTGACCTGACTTTGAAAGCTTGTATTTTGCAATCTATAAAGAATTTAGAGATGATCTAAAAATAAAAGTTGTAGCCCATTGTGCTTAGTTTTCAGAAAATCAAACCATTTAGCATTTGGAGTTATGTACAAAAAGTTATGAGTGGTAATCTACAGCCTATCTGGGAAGATCTAGAGGCTGTCTGGAAGAGCTGGGCATTTGTTCTTCGCGATTGCGAAGCATTTTCCGCGATCGTGAAGAGTAAATACCTGGGAAGAAGCTCTATTTCGAGGTTTCGACTATTTCTAACATATTTGGAGCTATGAAGCTCGGATTGAAGCGATTGTTTAGGCGATTTTTACCATATAGATTGGTGTAAGTGTTCTATATCCAAAAATAATTATACTTCATGATTCTATGGTTATATTTATCATTTATTTCGGATTTAAATAGAGGAAATCAATATTTTTGCAAAACTTTTCAAGGACGAAAATTTAAGATTTGGAGGTCAAGTTGTTATCGCAATTTTATAAAATTGGTATGGTTGAACTCGTACCGGAATGGGTTGTCGGATTTTTGTGAGGTTCATCGGGTTCCGAGATGTGGGCCCCACTGCTAACTTTTCTAGCGGAGTTGAGAATTTTTATTAATTGTTAAATTTCCAGCATTGGAGTATATTTTTAATTAATTTGCACGTTGTTTGACTAGTTTCGGATTGAACGACACCAAGTTGGGGCTTTAGAGCGAAATTGTGACCGGAAAGTGGGCTTTAAGACGAGGTAAGTCTCCTTTCTAACCTTGTAAGAGAGAATTAACCCCATAGGTGAACTAAATTATTATGTGCTTCTATTTGTGGGGGGGGCTACATACGCACGAGGTGACAGAGTCCGTACGTAGCCACTAGCTATGCCAATGTCGGGGTAATTCTAGGCTTACATCATACCTTATTGATATTGTTATTGATTTATGTTTATTGTTTTTCTTGAGAAGGAGCGGGAGTGAGTTTGCTTATTAAATGTTTTGAAAGGAGTTGAAATTGAGGAAAAATTGGGATCTTAAAAGTTTTCATTTGAACTTTGTGTTTTGAAACGAATGGAGGAATACTATAATAACTTAAGAAATCTATGTGTAACCGCGTCGCAAGTATTATCCGCGAGCGGGGTAATTCTTTAAATTTATATTTGACCGCATCACAAGTATGATCCATGAGTGAAATAATTTGTCACGACCCGAATTTCCCACCTCGGGAGTCGTGATGGCGCCTACTAATGTGAGCTAGGCAAGCCAATTATTGAACCATCTACCTTTTTACCAATTTTATTCTCTTTAACAATTACGAAGAAATAATATTTAAACAACGGAATATAACATAAGCGGAAGAAAACAATAAGTCATCTGAACATGAATATCTATTACAATTGTTTGAGTCTCGACTACTCAGAACTGGTGTCACAGTTTTACAGACGGTCTAAGAATACTACAAATAAAGGTCTGAAAGAATTAATTACAACACTGTTTCTGGAAATACATGTAAGAAACAGAAAAGTAGATAGAAGGAGACGCCAAGGCCTGCGGACGCCTATAAGACTACCTCGGGTCGCCTGATGATCAAGAATCAGCAATCTCACTGCGATCCGAAGTCCACAACACCGGGGTCTGCACAAAAGAGTGCAGAGTGTAGTATCAGTACAACCGACCCCATGTGCTAGTAGGTACCTAGCCTAACCTCGGCGAATTAGTGACGAGGCTAAGACCAGACTACCAAAATAAACTCGTGCAGTTCAATTATATACAGCGGGAAAGAAATATAGAAATAAACAAGTAATGTTGGGAGGGGAAAACATGCTTCGGGGAATAGCAGGTAAAACAGAATATCAAGAGAATTATTAAGGAATCAAAATCACCCACTAACACGAAAAAGGGAACAAAGGCAGATTTCACTTTCTTTTCATATCTCGTGGCAGGCGTGCCACCCGCTCCCATTTCACTTGTCCTGTGGTAGGCGTACCACCCGCTCCCATTTTATTATATCTTGTGGTAGGCGTGCCACCCATTCCCATTTCATTATATCTTTGTTGTGGCGTGCAACACGATCCACATATAATATTGTTACCGCATGCAACCCGATCCACATATAATATTGTTGCGGCATGCAACCCGATCCATATATAATATTGTTACGGCGTGCAACCCGATCCATATATAATATTGTTGCGGCGTGCAACCCGATCCATATATAATATTCTTGCGGCGTGCAACCTGATCCATATATAATATTGTTATGGCGTGCAACCCGATCCATATATAATGTTTACAATTATAACGAGAGTCCCGACAAGAGATCAATAAGGTCTACACTGTCCCAACATGGGATTCGACAGCATAAGCAATCACGTCCCGGCAAGGAAGAAACAGCTATAACCAAACTTGATACCACACCTAACTACCTCAGCTATAACCAAACTCATTACAACATCTAACCACCTCAGCTATAACCAAACTCGTCAGCACACCTAACTACCTCAGCTATAACCAACCTCATTCCGACACATAACTACCTCAGCTATACCCATAATCCCTACCCAACACAAAGAATCCTCAACCTAAGCATCCGTAATATTAATTAAGAACACAATGCAAGGGAACCACAATTCAACAATAGCCTAACAAGGGGGCAACATAATGATCTCTTCTTTTTCTCACTCTTACTTCACAATTCACTTCACAACTCGAGCCAATGCTCTAGAGTTTCAATTATCACTTATATTTTCACAACTCGAGCCAATGCTCTAAAAGTTCAATTGTCACTTATACTTTCACAATTTCGCTATACAACTTGAGCCAACACTCCTCAATGTTCATAGGTCACAATTCTTTCCACAAACTTTATACAACAATTAGAAATCTTTACCAAGGCATGAATAATACAACGAAATCATAAAAATCACAACATAAGACTCACGGTCATGCTTGGCACCAACGTATAGATACTCGTCACCATGCCTATATGTCGTACTCAATAAGAAGCAAATAGCAAATAGGACACAATTCTTAATCCCTCAAGCTAAGGTTAGACCAAATACTTACCTCGATGCCACGAACACAATTTTACGATTCAATTATAGCTTTACCCCTTGATTCCACCACCAATTCACTTGTATCTAGTCACAAGTTACTTAATTACATCAATAAACGCTAAATGAATTAATTTGAATGCATGAAAATGAATTTTCCAAAGTTTTACCCAAAAAGTCAAAATTACCTCGGGCCCACATGGTCAAAACCTGAGATTCGAACCAAAACCCGATTACTCATTCCCCCACGAACTCAAATATATAATTTGTTTTGAAATCAGACCTCAAATCGAGGTTCAAATCCCTAATTTTTTGAAAAACCTAGGTTCTACCCAAAACACCCCATTTCCTCCATGAAAATCATTGATTTTGAGTTGAAATCATGTTAAAAGATATTAAAGAGTGAAGAAAATGAGTTAGAAATCACTTACCAACGTTTTGGAGAAGAAAGGTTCTTTGAAAAATCGCCTCTTATGTTTTTTGGGGTTTTGAAAAATAAAAAATAACTGAAAATCTCGTCTAAATATACTATTCTCAGGTGCCCTGTGCGGACCGCACAAAGCCAACTGCGGCCGCACAACATTACTTGTGTTCTGCAATGACAATTCTTAGTATTTTGGCCATAGATTTCTCTACAGTTGTGCAAATGCCTATTATAATATGTTTATGAAAACTAGATTTAAAGATCTACAACTTTTGTTTTTGAATCATCCCCAAATTTCTCGTAGATCAAAAGATATGAGCTTGAAGTCGGACCAGTGAACTTGTGCGGACCGCACAAAATGGACTGCGGCCGCACAGTCACCAGTGCGGACAACACAAAAACTAATGCGGTCAGCAATGTGGGTTCAGAGGTTTGCACTTCTTGAACCTGCAATATCCATGTTTTTAAGCCTAAGACATCCCGGGACCTACCCGAAACTCACCTGGGCCCTCGGAACTCCAAACCAAGTGTGCATACTAACTCAATGACATTATATGGACCTACTCGTGTGATCACATCCTCAAAATAACATGTAAAATCATGAATTAAACCTCAAAACTCAACATTTTTATCAAGAACTCTCAAAGTTCATAACTCTTCAACCGGAAGTCCAACTCACGTCAAATAAACTCTGTTTTCACTAAATTTCACAGTTATTTTTCAAATACTATAACAAGTTTGTACCGGACTCCGAAACCAAAATACGGGCCCGATAACAATGGTTTCAAACATTAATTCTTTTCTTCATTTCTTAGATAATTCAGTAAAATAATTTCTTTCAAAAATTGATTTCTAAGGCTTGGGACCTCGGAATTCGTCTCGGGGCATATGCCCAAGTCCCATATTTTACTACGGACCTCCCGAGATCATCGAAACACGGATCCAGATCCGTTTGCTCAAAATGTTTACCAAAGTCAACCATAATCAAATTTTTAACTCTAAAAATTTCTATTTCTCATATTTTCACATAGAAGGCTTTCCGGATATAGGTCCGGACAACACACGTAAATCAAGGTGGGGTAAAAAGGAGGTTTTTAGGCCTCAGAACACTGAATTCACTTGCAACACAAGTGATGACCCAAAAGGGTCATCACATAATTCATTCTACTGTTCTCATGGAAGCGGGCCGATCGCCTCGTCAATTTAATAGATGCATCTATGGTTCACGCCGTTCGACCCTAGGCATTGCACAATTTACATTTATGTTGGATCGGGCCGAACGTCGTCAGTGGTATTTGTGTGTGATAATAGAACTGGAAGTCCTTTTTTTAGTTGGTATAAATTCATTATTTGGTGTGATCATATGTTTTAAAGGAAGGAAGTAGTTTAAGCTCTTGAATATGGTGAAGACTTATTCAGTTATTTCTTGTTCTGAGTCTTATTGTTGTATATCATGCTTAATTGGAATTTCATATTATCATATTGTTGGCCCTTAGTAATTGTCGAAGTCGACCGCTCGTCACAACTTCTTCGAGGTTAGACAGGATACTTACTAGGTATGCGTTGTTTTCGTACTCATACTACACTTGCTGTACATTTTGTTGTTACAGGCATATGTATGACTAGTGTCCTTGTGGGCACAACAACGTGGTTGATACGGGGACTTAGGTGAGCTGCATCTTATGAGACGATCCGCAACCAGCAGAGTCTCCTTCAGAGTTCTTATATTTTCTTTTCTGTCCAAATTTTGTATTTCGGACAGTTATTGTATTTTGTTTTGCTTCTTAGTAAATGCTCATGCACTTGTGACACCGGGTTCTGGGATGATTAGGGGATATTCAGTATTAAAATTGGAAAATATTATTATTATTTTGTAAAGTTCATCTTTTACTAGTTAAATTGAAGGAAATTTATGATTTCAAAAATATTAAAAAGAGAATTAAATTAATTGTTTAGTGTTGGCTTGTCTGACAGTAGTGTCCGACGCCATCATGACCTTTAACAGATTTTGAGTCATGACAAATAAAGGATATGAGTTATCTAAATGTTATAATTATTTTATGGCCCAAATTCATGTCCAAGAAGAGGTGGATTAGATCGGGAGAAATTCAAAAATAGCTATATTTACAAGCGGTCATTGAAAAATAGAATGGAGTCAAGAAATAGAATGGGCATGCAACAACGTTCGAGGCAGATCCGCAAATGCAGAAATCTACAGAATAGTATTAGCAAGCTATGTCTATTATGTATGGCAGGAGAGAAATCATAGAATCTTCCGAGCTCAACTGAGGCCAGCAAGAGCACTGATGAAGCATATTATACAAATGGTTTGTGGAAGGGGTTATATGTTGTCAAGATTAAGAAGAAGATTAGAAGAATTAAATCTCTACCCCTAATGCATTTTTGTTAATTTATAGTTAGTAGGTAGAAATAGAAGTATAGGAGAAACTAATTCTAGGAAGATGTCCAGAATTAGTGTTTATTTTTTACCTGTAATTTTGTTTTTAGTAATAAAATATGATAATTACCAAAAAAAATTAGCTGTAGTTTCAAAAGTAATCAAAATTTAGCCACTTTTCATATAAAGATAAATCTGAACGAAAACACTGTTTAAAATCCGTAAAATACTCGAGTTGCAGTATAATATACCGGTCCAACATAATTGTCACGACCCAAAATTCACTAGTCGTGATGACACCTAACCCAACCCGCTAGGTAAGCCAACTAATAACTGTCCAAAGTCAATAATATTAATAAGACAGTTAAACAAAGGAATTGTCTAAATCTTATACATTCCTCAAGGACTGGTAGTACAAATCATGAGTTTCTAAGAGTAGAGTTTACAAAGCTGATATGAACTAAATACACTTTCTGTTTGAAAAGTACATAAATAGAATTTTAAAATCTACGGCTACCATAAACAAGAGGTATCTATAATCAGGGATGCAGGTACACCTTCCAATCCAACTCCCATCGAACAAAGCAACATCGGCACTCGAAATCTGCACGAAATGTGCAGGAAGTGTAGTATGAGTACAACCAACCTCATGTACCCAATAAGTAACGAACCTAACCTTAGGTTGAAAGTAGTGACGAGTTGGAACATGGTCGGGTCCAACACCAATAGCCAATCAATAATTTATAACAATGTAGAGCATATAAATAAGGAAGCAATTCAGAAGTAAAATGCTCAACTTTTTTATAATTTTCCAAAAATAGTTTCGCTTTTCAAGAATAACAGTGAAAACCCAAATCCTTTACCAAAATCGTCGAAAAATATGAGATAGTTTGAAAATTATAATTTTTCCAAAATCCTTTTCACAATAGATAAGATGTTTCATTTTCTTTCCAGATAGCAAGTGTGAAATATCCCTCTACGCCCACATATCAATGTGTATAAAAAGTCATAAATGATGTGATACCGTACAACATGAGGAAAAAAATACATCTCTATGCATGTATGTCATGTGTGCATGCCAATGCCATGTATCTCAGAGATGAATCATGTACTCACACTCTTAGAGTACTCAATCTCACTACCTCACACTTTCCACTCATCATGCTCAATCACTCGGTACTGTATATGGCCCATGCGGCCAAGGGAAATCCATCTTGGAACATAGACAACACTGACTATAAGTCCTCCAGTACCAAGAAAAAAGGGCAATCCAACCTTGTGGAGAAATTCATCTCCAGGTATTAAGTACTTCGGACAAATCCATGTCTAGGGAAATCCATCCCTCAATAGTATCATCCAAGCTCACCGGGGGTGTGTGCAGACTCCGGAGGACTCATTCATACCAAGCGATATCATAAATCAATATAATCGCTGCGCGTGCAGCCCGATCCCATAACTGTCATTCATAAGCAGGCTCTCGGCCTCACTGAGTCATCAATCTCTTCAGTCTCACCCACGGGCTCAGAATGTCATGGAAGCTAACCTGGAACAATGATATGATGTATTAATAAGTAGCAACTGAGACTGAGACATGATATGAATGCATGGATATAACTGAGTACGAAATATTAATAAAATTAGTGAGATGACAGCAAGCAACGTCCACTCTGGGCCCTAACAACATCAACATAAGCCTAAACATGATATCTAGCATGATTGAAATCTCAGTTACTTTATCACATGGTGAAAATACATATATAAATAAAATAGGACCACTAAATAATGCCATAAAAACAGAGTCACAATTCATAAGGTGCACGCCCACATGCCCGTCACCTAGAATGTGCGTCACCTCATCATCAATCACATAACATGTAATTTGGGATTTCATACCCTAAGTACTAAGTTTAGAAGAGTTACTTATCTTGAACAAGTCAATTCCAACACTGAGCAAGCCAAGAAATGCTCCAAAAATGTCATCACGTGCGTAGCGACATCTGAACGGCTCACAACTAGCCAAAAGCAACTCAAATACATCAGATAAAGCCCAAGGAACAATTACAAATGATAAAGGTCGAATCTTACATCAAATCCCAAATATGGCAAAAAATCACACCTAGGCCCGCACCTCGAAACCCAAAAAACTCAACAAATCCAACCACCCATTCAATTACGTGTCCAACCATACTAGTTTCACTCAAATCTGACTCCAAATCGGTATTCAAAACTCAAAAATTCATATTATGAAATATTAGGCCAAAACCCCCAATTTCCTCTTTAAAATTCCTCAACCAAGATCTAAAATCGAAGATAGATTCATGAAATATGACCAAAACGGAGTAGAGAACACTTACCCCAATTCATATGGTAAAAATTGCTTCTAGAATGGCCTCAATCCGAGCTCTCTAGCTCCAAAAATGCAAAAATGGCTTAAACTCTTGAAATAGAGTATTTTATAATTTGCCCACGCATTTACCCTATACTACCGCAGACAAACTAATACGATAGCGAAGCACAAAATTTTCTAGCCCCTTTTTTACTCTTTGCGATGGCTGCCATTCTCCCGCGATCACGAAGAACAATTTTTTCCAACAGCCTTCTCCAACTCTTTCGGACAGCCTCTAGTATAATGGTCATAACTTTTTGTATAAAACTTCAAATTACAATTGGTTTGATTTTCGGAAAACTAGACATCAAGGGATACAACTTTTATTTTTGGATCATCTCCGAATTCTTCATAGATTGTGACATATAAGCTTCCAAAATCGGATCAGTGCAACAAAGATTTTACTCTATGCGATCGCGGGAAGGCTTCCGATTGACGTCAAATTTTGCACACAAGTCATATTTGACATTACAGACCTGTTCCAACTTCCGAAATTAGAATCGACCCCGATATCAAAAGGTCCACTCCCAGTCAAATATTTCGAAATTCCATCTTTTTCCATTTCAAGTTAAATTTTACTACGGACCTCCAAATCGCAATCCGGACGCGCTCTTTAGTCCAAAATTACCAACAGAGCTAACGGAACCATCAGAAATCCAATCCGAGGTCAAATACTAAAAAGTCAAACTTGGTCAAACCTTTTTAATTTTAAAGCTTCTAGCTCAGAATCATTCTTCCAAATCAATTCCGAATAACCTGAAAACCAAAACCGACGATTCACATAAGTCATAATGCATCATACAAAGCTACTCATGCTCGAGAACTAGCAAGCTAAGTGTAAATGCTCAAAACGGTCGGTCGGGTCGTTACAATAATATGCTGGAAGTTCATATTCAAGTGCTTCAATCTCCAATATATTATGCTGGAACTTTCCGCGTTTGGTGTTACAGTATAATATGTTGGAAGTTCATACATAGGTGCACCAATCTCCAGTATATTATTCTGGAACTTTTCGTGTTGCAGCAAAATAGTGGCTATTTTTCAATGACTTTGCAAACGCTAGCTATTTTTCAATTACCAATTCGAAAACTGGCTAGCCCGTGCTATTTTTACGATTAGATCGCAAGAAACATCCTCTGAAGAAGGTCCAAATCAAGCCATTGTTGGACCAATTTGGCACCTAAAATGTGTCCAAACTTGTAGTCTATGAAGTTCTACATAAAGCTACGTTTTTATAACATAAAAAAGAACTTATTTGATGTATAAGAAGGGTATAATGGCATGCTAGATGTTGAGTGCAAGTTGGTGCCAAGTTGCTTACAAATTTCCTTCAAGATTTTCAAGATTCTATTCAAGATTGGTTTGAGACTTATTTTCATATATTTTGAGACTATATTTATTGCTTTCCTTGTAAGTTAAGGTTATGTTTTTCTTTTACTAGGATTTTTAGAATTACTTTCCAAGAATGACGTAGTTTTTGTTTCCTAGTATTTTCCTTTTCCTAAGGTAGTTGGACTTGTTATCCAAAGTAGTTTAGAACTTTATTTTCTTTTTTTAAGTAGAATTTCGTGACCCCTTATCTATATAAAGGGGTATCTTCTTTGTTTTTAGATAAATTATTCAGACTATTATCAATAAAAATTGTGAGATTTTTCTTACACTATTGTGTGTGGCTATTCTTGGATTTATTCTTCAACCTTCAAGACTCAGCTTAAGGTGGTAAGATGAATTCTTTGAAATCTTATATCACTTCTAGGTATTCAAGAAAAGTGATAAGTATAGGATTATTACTGTTCTTGTTATTCTAGAGGACGGGGTTTCACAATCTATCTCCTGTTTTTAATTCTCTATCAAAGGCAATTAGTTCTTCGTTAGCTAATTATTGTTGTTAGGATTTAACTTTCAAGAATAGACTTTTTGAATTCAAGAAACTCTTTCTTGAATTCAATATATCTTTAATTTCTATCTTCTTTGTCGTTTCCCTATTTTCTTTTAGCTTCCGCATGTTTCTTGATTTTCTTATTTTTCTTTAGTAATTCTTGAATCCTCTATCGTGTTGTTATCATGTAATACTTAGTTCTTTATAGAAAAGTGCACCGGAATATCCATTAATATCAAATTAATTCATTTTGAATTTTTATTATATACATTAACAATGAACATATTTTTTGCATTATCTGTAGTTTAATATTAACCTATCATAACAAATTAGCTACTATTTTTATTGTGTTATCAGTTAATTAACACTTATCATAGCTATAGAAAATATGTGATTACTTTGTAAATATTTTTTATACTGCTAACATTAAACTCAAATTCATTCATCTTAATGGGTAAAGAAAATAGGGCCAAGAACGTACAAAAACTCATACAACTATTCATGACAACTATCTCCTTTATTAATTTCTTGACCACAACATGGTATAGCTGTTAGTAGAAATGTCAATCTCTTTTGCCGCACTTGTAGTAATAGTCATTAGGCAGCTTTAAGAAATCCCATAATCTGCTGACTTTATTTGCCTACCTCACTCGTGCTAGCTAGAGATGGATTCGGAAATTAAATTTAATTGAAATTTAGTAAATTTATAAATATAAATTTATACTTCTTGTCGAACCACGTTATGAGTTCAGTTTAAAATCGTAGCCTAAAGGCTACATCCGCTCTTGGTGCTAGCCCAATGAAAAATATTTTAAGTTTGGATCCCTCTTATCACTTATTTGGGATATATTGATACTTCGACAATGAACAAGTGTTACTAATTTAACCACACTTATATACCCACCGATGAAAGATAATGAACGAAAAAGTTATCAGCACACCGGGAGATTTTTTTAATGGTCAATTACAAAAGTACGTAATTTGTAAAGATATTTTCTTTTATTCATGTTGTAAGTGGGCATATGAAATTATATTCTCATATTGTTTATATATATAAACATCAATTAATAAAAAAACATGTATATGGGTATGTACATAAGCTTTTATCAGTCAAATATGGTTAAATTATAAGTATTTTCACTTTAGTTTACAACTCTAATTTTTAAAATTATTTAGTTTGATGTAAATATCAAGCACTTGTAAGTAGTTTCGCATTTGACCTAGCTAGTATCCGTATCTCAAAATATTTTTCACTAATTCCAAAATTCATTTTAATTGGAATTCTTCCATGTCCGCCAATGTATAGTGGTCCATATCCATATCCCTCAACGAAAGAACCCTACACAAGAGCTAAGTTTTCAAGATAAGAATTACATATCCCTTTAGCATATAGATCGTGACCATACTATATATTTGGTTCAGAGTATTTATCATCTCAAGTCCCATTCACTCCTAGTGTTTAAGTTGTTACTCATTCTCACTCTTTATCCAATCAATAATGTTTGTGGATTCATTAGTCTTTGGAATTCAAGTGCCATATTTGGCTTCAAAGATATTAAGCTAAAAGCCATCTTCTCTTTAGCATAGCTACGGACATGTTACATTTATTAGCGTATGGTTTGACTCCATAAATTTAGTGAGGACAAAGACAAACTCACATTGGATCAAGAAAATAAGAGAAAACATAAAGGTAGTACATGCTTCCTCAAATAGAGATTAAGGTTTGGCAAAGCATGCTGCATGTCAATATTTAGAGTTTTGTAAACTTAATCTGGTTAGAAAGTACGTAACGCATAGTTTATAAAGCATTGGTATATGACAAATTACGAAAGTGTCACTTGTTTTGTCACTATTAATGGCTAGTGGGATTCTACCATTTTATGAGTTCAATGCTAGTCTTTGGCCCATGATATGATTTTTCAATACGAATACGACATTCAAGAAATTAAAATACAAGATAAGGTCAATGAGTTATGAATAAAATAAGGTTTTTGATTCATTCCTTTGTATTTGGATATTATTGGTCAAAAGTGTTTTCAGCGTAGCAACAAGCATACAAGTGTACAAGAAATGTCCTTTTATAAGCTTTATTAGCTTGAGTCATTTTCTTGGTTTTGGATGAACTTCCATTATATGTGAGATATTTTTCTAAGAACATTTTAACAATCAGCCATAAAAAGTTTCGCATGCGCTGTAAGTAGAAATTGTTGGATATATTATGCGCGACTGGTAATATAACTTGTAAGGTGGATATTCTTACTCTTAACCAATTTTTGTACCCTAATTATTAGTATGTCATTTTAAAGTTTGCTGGAAGTGAAATTTGAATGGTGTTATCCACTTTTAAGGCTATATCATCCTAATATGCTGCTAATTAAATCAACAAATCTTATTAACATGTATGGATAATAATTCATAGATCGAACTTTTGAAGAAATAGGAGGTTATCATAAAGCTTTGTATTAGGTAAAAATGGTGTGTAGTAGCCACTAATTACGGGTGTCTTTAATTTTTATCCACTAATTATAATGTTCAGCAAAAATAGCCACTACTAATAGAAAAAAGACAATTTTACCCTTTCTTCCTCTCTTTCGCGTTGCATTTTCATCTGGAATACCCAAGGTGATTTCACGGTCGACCTCCTCCATGCTTGGTCAATAGCATCGGGTCTATTAGTAGCCCCAATTACTAGGATATAACCAGGTCCATCACGAGATCCTTCTGATTTTGCTTCACTATTTCTTTTACCAATACGTACAGTAGTTCCTTTTGCATCATCAAAATTTTCAAGTTCTGAATTTTTGAGCAGATGTCTCAATTACGTACAGTAATTTCTTTCTTCTTACCTTGTTTTTGTTTCTTTTGAGTTCAAAGATTAAAAGTTAAGGACATGAGTCTTTAAGTTTGACATGCAGGTTTAAAAGTTAAGGACAGACAGTCCTTAAATTTGACATGCAGGTTCAAAAGATAATGACAGACAGTCCTTAACTTGTAGTTTCAAGTTCAAAACTTAAGGACAGTCAGTATTTAAGTTATTGTTTCAAGTTCAAAACTTAAGGACTTGTTGTCCTTAACTTTGAGTTTCAGGTTCAAAAGTTAAGGACAGACAGTCCTTAACTTATAGTTTCAAGTTCAAAACTTAAGGACAGACAGTCCTTAAGTTATTGTTTCAAGTTCAAAACTTAAGGACTGTCTGTCCTTAACTTTGAGTTTAAAGTTCAAAAGTTAAGGACAGACAGTCATTAACTTACAGTTACACGTTCAAAAGTTAAGGACAAGAAGTACTTAACTTACAGTTACAAGTTCAAAAGTTAAGGACGCTTGGTCTTGAAGTTTGAGTTCCAAGTTCAAACGTTAAGGACATGTAACCTTGAAGTCCTGAACTTAGAGTTCCAAGTTCAAAAGTTAAGGACATGTAGTCCTGAAGTCCTGAACTTAGAGTTTCAAGTTCAAAAGTTAAGGACATGTAGTCCTGAAGTCCTTAAGTTAAGGACATGAGCAGAAGGGTATTTTCGTCCGAGCAGTTAAAGTTTATTAAACCAGTGGCTAAAGACTAAAGACATTTAAAACGTTGGCTTTAAAATAAAGACATGAGCGGTTAGTGGCTATCTGTGCAGATCGCCCTTGTATTAGCTTGCTATTTTCACAAAAGCGGACTCAAAGCCTTGACATCCGCCAAAAAGACAAAGCCCGGCCTCATCCCTTTGATAGCTTTGTTTATCTTCCTTTACTATATCAATCCCTCCATATTGGTTATGGCTGAAGCCGATCCTCTCGGCTTATTGGAGTTTCTGAGCGTAACGAATCAAAGCCAAATGCCCCCTAACTAGTCTATTCTGACCAGACTTTTATCGTACTATGTTATTCAAAGAGAAACTCTTCTCAAAATCTCACTCGAAATGTTCTAAATTGAAATCCTATATCTAAGGATTTGTGCGGTTTTAATTAAGAATCATGAATCATTTCCCTTGTAGTCCATCTAGTTGTCCAACCTGCGAGCAACCAGATAACGTGTTTCACTTATTACGTGGTTCTGTGGTAGGCTCGTGCTTCTAGATTGTTACTAAACTGTATTTGTAAAATAATTCTGGAGAAGATAAAATAAAGTATAAAATAACATAATTTAATTTGAGCCCACTGAATTCATACTGTTTCTTTAAGGAACTTAATCCCCTCCTAGTATTCGAGATTGTGGATTATTTCCTCCCAGGATAGAATGAATTACACACTGGTGTAGCGGTACTTCAAACCCCAGTGTTTCAGCGAACACAATGATCGATAGCAAATCATAGTTACTGTTGCTTTCGTTGTATTTAAAACAATACAGAAGAAAATAGGAGAATTCAGAATTTCGTATGGAAAATCTGAGAGAATGGACTGCTATTTATAGCCCCAACCTGTTGAGTTCAAACGAAGAGGTGCAACTCTTTAGAAGTCAGTTACGTAAAACGGCCATAACTTAAATGACCATTTACACAAATTAAAACGGGCAAAGGAAACTTTATTTTCCGTTACAAAAAATGGATAATTTGGATTTAATATTAATTTTCCGCTACAAAAACGGATATTTAATAATATTACGTTAATATTTACTATTAGCAAATAAATTTGGTCCAAAAAAATAATTAATCAATCATTTGACCAAATCTGAATCCAAAGTCGAAGCCGAAGCCGAGCGAGCGAGCGACGATGACGTCGGGAGGCTTGCCTTCTTCTTAACTCTTTAAGAGCTAGAAGAAGAGCAATTGTATATATACCCATCAAAAGTCTTTTCCTCCTCCAATATGGGACAATTTTTCCTTTTGTCAAGGAGGGAAACTCAAATATTTCATTTTCCCTTTATTTCACATTCACCCTCTTTTAAGCTAAAATAAGCTAAAAAATCCAACAATCCCCCACATGAATGGGGAATGGCTATATCACGGAAATATGCATGAGAAACTGTATGATTCGCAAGCAATGATTAATCGCATCTGGATAAGTGGGTTTCCCTTTGAACTTTCCGTAGTAAACTTATGTCGGATATACTCAGTCAATCGGTAGATTTGATATTTTTGAACCATCGAACTTTGGTATATATCTAGATAACCATAAGTCACACAATCAACCCTTAACCATCTTTGGTTCTCATTGTTTTGTTCGCTTCAGCCATGAACACCGCCTGGTTTCATAAGCGCATAGAAAACTGGCCTTAGCAAATTCTCCTTGAAGCGGCTAACACTTCACACTTACATAGGTAATTCATAAACGTGCCATCCCATAGATACACTATTTGATATACCCCGTATCAAATTTAGAAATTATTAAAAAGTCTTAATGTTTTATCCTTGGTACTGAACATTGTCTCATCACGAGAATGGACCAAAATTTTAGTTGACAATGTTGAACAGTCATTAATAACTTTGTTTGATTTCCTTGAACCTAGATCTTGGGATCTCCAATCTTCTAGGTAGAGTTACTGCCACAATGACTTGTCCTTGGCCATAGTCCCATTCCCTCGATGATTTCTCAACTACCTCTCTAGTTAAGCTTTTTGTAAGTGGATCCTATACATTATCCCTTGACTTTACGTAGTCAATCGTGATAATTCCTCTAGAGAGTAATTGCCTAAAAGTTTTATGTCTTCGTCGTATATGATGAGATTTACCATTATACATAACGCTCCCAGCCCTTCCAATTGTCGCTTGACTATCGCAATGTATGAATATTGGTGCCAACGGTTTGGTCCAAAATGGAATGTCTTCCAAAAAATTCCGGAGACATTTAGCTGCTTCACCGTTTTATCTAAGGCTATGAACTCAGCCTCCATTGTAGAGCGGGCAATAAAAATTTGTTTGGACAACTTATAAGATATCGTTCCTCCACCAATAGTGAATACATATCCACTTGTGGACTTAGAATCATATGAACCGGTAATCCAATTTGCATCACAGTATCCCTCAATCACCGCAAGATATTTACTGTAGTGCAAAGCAAAGTCCCAGGTATGTTTTAAATATCCCAAAACTCGTTTCATTGTCATCCAATGAGATTGACCTGGGTTACTCATATATCGACTCAATTTACATATAGCATAAGCTATATCTAGTCATGTACAATTCATTATATACATTAAACATCCCAACATACGAGCATAATCCAATTGTGATATGCTTTAGCCTTTGTTCTTTGCTAGCGTAAGATTCACATCAATTGAAGTCTTTGCAACTTTAAAATCTAAGTGCTTGAATTTTTCAAGTATTGTCTTAATATAATGAGATTGTGACAATGCTAGACCTTGAGGAGTCTTATGGATCTTAATACCCAAAATTAAATCAGCAACTCCCAAGTCCTTCAAACTTTCTTGTTAGCATACGCTTAGTCGCATTTATGTTGGCAATGTCATTACTCGTTATCAGCATATCATCCACATATAAGCAAATAATGACTATGTGATTTGGAACATTTTTAATGTATACACATTTATCACATTCATTTATCTTAAAACAATTTGACAACATTGTTTGGTCAAATTTCGCATGTCATTGTTTGAGTGCTTGTTTTAGTCCGTAAAGGGACTTAACAAGTCTACATACCTTCTTTTCTTCACCTGGAACCACAAACCCTTCAGGTTGTTCTATGTAGATTTCTTCCTCCAAATCTCGATTTAAGAAGGCCGTCTTAACGTACATTTGACCAATTTCAAGAAAATAAACTGCAACTAATGCTACTAACGTTCGTATAGACACAATTCTTGTAACTGGAGAGTATGTATCAAAATAGTCAAGACCTTCTTGTTGTCTATAACCTTTGACCACAAGTCTTGCCTTATATTTATCAATAGTATCATCAGCGCTCATGCGCCCGTACGAATGCGTGGAAGAAATTTCAAAAGTTTCTTTTCAAGATGAATCAAGGACGCACGATAAGAATTCAAGAATGTGAAGTTTTCCTAAAGGTTCTGCAGCCTCTCGAGGATAAATACAGACGTCTCCGTACCGATCCGCGAGACTCTACTAAACCGGCTCATGACTTGCGAGACCAAGTAACCTAGGCTCTGATACCAACTTGTCACGACCCCAATCCCCAGTCGTGATGGCGCCCAACACGATGCTAGGCAAGCCCGACCAATTCGTCACTCACAATCCCTTATGTAGAATTCATTACCAATTAATAGGATTTAATGCCAAATTAACATGATTATAACTCTGTAGTAATAGATAAACAGTACGGAAAATCCATAAAATATCAATATAAATCCCACCGATCTGGTGTCACGAGCCAAGAGCCTCTAATACAAGTCTGTGTAGCAATCTATACATAGAGTTGTCTAGAATGCGGAAAATAAAGAGGATAAGGGGAGAAATCTGGTCCTGCGGACGCCATGCAGCTACCTCGATGACTCCGGAATAAGCTGAACAGCAGTAGAAAGCTCAAACTATGCCTCCGGATACCTGTATCTACACACATGGTGCAAGGAGTAAAGTGAGTACTCCAACTCAGTGAGTAATAGCAATAAATAATGACTGACGAAAAGAAAACTCGTAAAACACTACGCAGTTCTATATTAAAACAGTGAGCATATCAAAAACAACAACTGATGAAGAAGTCAGTTAAAAATCCTTTAAGCCAGTACTCATTTCATTCACTCATCACGATAACCGAATTCATATTTGTACTGCTGCGGTGTGCAGCCCGATCCATATAGTATTCTGCTGCGGCGCGCAGCCCGATCCATATAGTATTCTGCTGCGGCGCGCAGCTGCGGCACACAGCCCGATCCATATATATATATACTGCTGCAGCGTGCAGCCCGATCCAAGAATAGTCGATTGCGCTCACTAGGGGTGTGCAGACTCCGGAGGGGCTCCTTCAGCCCAAGCGCTATACTACTGCGGCGTGCAGTCCGACCCATATAATATACTACTACGGCGTGCAGTCCGATCCATATAATATACTACTACGGCATGCAGTCCGATCCATATAATATACTACTGCGGTGTGCAGTCCGATTCACATAAATATATATATTGTTGCGGCGTGCAGCCCGATCCATAGCATATCAAATACCCTCACAATGGGGTTCTCGACCCCTCTCAGTCAATATAGACTTGGCCTCTCGGGCACACTAAGATAAGACGGGGTTCTCAACCCACACGTTACTCTCATTAGGATTTAACAATTTCTAAAGCTGGTTCATATTATGTTTATCAGTTAAGAACATGACTGAGGGTATGATTTCGACAAGAAAAGTGAGGTCAACCAATACAAATGCCCCCTAAGGGTTCTACAGATCGGCACAAGGCCCCAAACATGGCAACTAGCCCATAATATAATGATATTAATTAAGTCTCAGTCAAAAGTATAGTAGAGTCATCAAACGGGATGGACCGAGTCCAAATCCCCAGTAGTAACAGACCACACGCTCATCATACAGCGTGTGTCTCATCTCAACATAGCACCACGTTGTGCAAATCCGGAGTTTCAAACCTTTAGAACATCATTTATAACCATTACTCACCTCAAGCAGGCCAAAATCCTAGCTCGCTACTCCCTTGCCTCGCAAATCAACCTCCTCGAGCATCGAATCTGATCAAAACCACAAGTAATACGTTACAATAGGCTAAGGGAATACAAGCCAATCGAAAAGACTCGAAAAATATCGAAAATCATGAAATTGGCAAAACTCGAGCCCCGGCCCACTTCTCGAAAAATCAGAAAATTGATATCACCGGATTCCTTATCTCTCCACGAGTCTATACATATCAAATTTACCGAAATCCGAGCTCAAATGCTCCCTCAAACTCCCAAATTTCTATTTCAAAAGTCAAGCCCTAATCCTTCCCTTTTTAATCAAATTTCCATGAATTTAGATGTTGAATCTACAATTAAATGACGTTTCTAGGCCATAGGACTCACCTCCAATCGATTTCCAGTCAAAACCCTCTTTAATACTCGTCAAAAGCTCCCAAGGTTACTCAATAATGGAGGAAATGGGACTTGGTTCGCGGGTGAAATGTTTATTAAAACCCTTATGTCAGCCCAGATTTTACTCTATGCGATCGCCTCCAAGCCTCTGCGATCGCATAGCTCAACTTTCCCAGGCCTCCAAAATGTCCTATGCGAACGCGACCCCTTAACTGCGGTCGCACTGCTTCACCAATCAAACCTACGCGAACGCATACACTACTCCGCGATCGCATTGAACAAAGTGCCCCTCAGAACCTCAGGTCCATTTAACACTACGCGATTGCATTACTCCTCATGCGATCACAATGAACAATCAGAACGGCCTTCCCCAAACCTTCTATGTGATCGCAATTGCACTCCTGCGATCGCAGAGAACAAAAATGTTCTACAACACTCAGCTGAATCTGCAACTTCAAAAACCAAGATTGGTCTGATTGACCATCCAAAATCACTTCGAGGCCCCCGAGACCTCAACCAAAAGTGTCAACCCATCCTAAAACATCATTCAAACTTGTTCCAATCATCAAAACACCACAAACAACACAAAAACCATCAAATTACATTGGATTCAAGCCTAAATTTCTTAAAAACTTCCGAAATACGCATTTGATCAAAAACCCGACCAAGACACCTCCGAATGATCTGAAATTTTGCACACACATCCAAAATCACCTAACGAAGCTACTGCAACTCTCGGAATTCCATTCCGACCCCCGTATCAAAATTTCACCTACCAACCGGAATTCGCCAAAATACTAGCTTCGCCAATTCTAGCCTAATTCTACTCCGGACCTCCAAAATCAATTCCGATAACACTCCTAAGCCACATATCAACCCTCGAAGCTAACCGAATCACCGGAAATTACGTCCGAGCCCTCTAACTCAATAGTCAACATCCGATTGACTTTTCCAAAACAAGCCTTCCTTAAAGAGACTAAATGTCTCATTTCCTATCAAAACCAATCCGATTTAACTCTAACACACCGAATACCGATAACGAAACATGAAGAAGCATAAAATGGGGGAAATAGGGCAGTAACTCACGAGATGACGGGTCGGGTCGTCACATTCTCCCCAACTTAAACAAACGCTCATCCTCGAGCGTACCCAGAGTTGTCCTAGAAGCCAACCAAAAGCTGAATGACCTTATCAAGCATAAACCCAGGGACGATCCCACATCACACTATCTCACATGGGTCCGATAATGCGTTTTAACTAAAATCACACAATCTAGTCTAGCCCATAAATCATAGAGCCACATTTCACCTTTTCGGAATCATACACAAGATCAGAACCTCACACCTACATTCAGAATAAGTCTGAACCAGCTGTAATAGACCATGCCTGCAACCTTAGGTGCAATTATATGATATACCAATAACTCAAACAAATGCAGCGATAACTTCCATTCACAGCAGCTGCCCACAATAACCAAATACTGATAGAAATCTCTTATTAGCCAAGGTCTCATTCCCACACTCTCATATACTGCCAACGATAATTGAAACACACAATAAACCATAACCATTGCTCAGATCAACCATTCGTGAGGCCATTTCTCCTCTAGCAATTATCATAACAAATTTTTGAACCGAACCTCAATATTTACCCATCAAACATGCTGAAATCAAATCCGTTTGTATTCATTAATGACCCCAACGATCACTTCGAACCCAACACACCACTCTGGTGACATGACATATCAATACATTCCTAAGCCACAACTTGCATAATACGTGCACCAATAAGAAACATTCCGAACATACTCAAATCATGAAAATGACTCAACTGAGAGAGTTGTACCTCAAACTCACCAGTACTGCCACAACGCAAGGCTGAGACCTTGTCTCACATCATAGAAATAGGACACACAAATTTGACCCGCAAGGTCATGTTTCCACACAGCTTTGCTGCAACGCGCGATCCTATCCAAATACTACTCCACATGAAATACCTCAAGTTACTATGCTTGAAATCGACAACCATGCTAAATTGATGTCTGGAGCCAAAGCAAATCATTACACCCATGGTGAAACAAATACCACATACCACGCAACCTGATAGAACATAATCGGTACGTTATTCACCGAGTAACACCCAATTACTCATCCCGCTCGACTTCCACTACTACAACTCCTATCGGAGCCAGACGATCCGGTGCCCGGCACCAAATTAATACCGAAATCAACAACCTTGCCCGGCAACATGCCTAGCCACACGAAACGCATCCGAAAAGTCCCTCAACACCGGAACTGAATTAATGATAACAACCTTTGCACTGACATCCATCACGAATGCCCAATTAAGAAAGCAATCCTTCCCAACCATCCGCTGGTTCTTTGAAATATAAACCACTCTGCTAGAACATAATCCAACGCACTTCATCACTCAACCCGTGGCATTTTCGATATTGCCCGTAGCACAATAGTTCAGAATCACTCAACACTAAGACAACCAGTCTGAATTCCGACATCACATCATAAATCTAACATACTAGCAAGCAAAGATCCACTCGAGCCTCTCGAGCCTCCAAATCTCGATTGCCGCTAAACGGTGTCGAATACACACGATCCACCACCACAACCTATCCTGTACATGAGAACTCCCAGTCTCCAACTCCATATGGTACATAAATCATCATACCTGATTCCAGTTTCCACCGTGCGAATACATGCACACCTTTAATAACCAATCATCCCACGATAAATACTCTAAAATTTCCATGTGCCATACAAGCAACTCGAATATCAGCAGTTGATCCAGCCTTAAAGTGCCACAATACTATTGAAGTGCCATCAACTTAATCACATTGGCCTTTTTCTGAAACATATACCCTCTACAAACCACTATGATTAGAAATACAATTTCCTTAATCATCTAAAGCTCATTTCTCTAATCACATAAAGTTGCCCGTACTGCCTAAGAATGTTATGAATTTCCATTCAGAACTGAACCATAACCTTACACACGCAAATCTCAATCCTTCACAACATATCGCATATACCATATCATCCAAAGTTAACATGAGGACTTCACCTCCCTTCCGAACCATGAACGTTTACGTACTCAACTAGTCAAGAACTTTCATTGATCCCATCTAGAAGAAAAATCATTACACATACCATACTCTGCATGACATACATAGGTTTTGTTCAAATTCTTACAATACCGACATGACAGATGAGATCTGTATAAATTCATAACACCGCCGAATCAACAATTCAATGGGTCTATACTTCTGGCAAGAACTATCACCTCATTATGAACCAAAAAATGGTCTTAGCCCCTTAATTTACTTTATATACTCAGATTGCACTGATCTCGAATTCAATGATATCGTCTCACCCATTACGAACTGCTCAGGCAATAAGCCACCCCAGACATAACCAAAAGCCGCATATGATGCCATAATATGCCAATAGGCTACCAATTCAAACGCGATACAAAAAAGAAAACGAACTCTGGAAGGAATTACCAATCCCACGCACTAATACGGACTTTCCTTAGAAAACAGGAAGCAAGGCATACAAAATAACATATAGAAAACTATACTCATCATCACACTATTGCGGCGTGCAACCCGATCCAGATAACATACCCATGGTTGCGTACCACCCGATCCACACATAGATCTCACATAAGGAGATGCACATCAAGCCAAATTTGCTCATTACAACAAAATACCGAGTATCAGTGGTAAGCATGTTAAGTGCATAATAATATCTCTGAGGGACATATAGCGTTATAAGCTACAAAACGCAAGCACAACTGAGGTGCGATGTACAATCTGAATTTCAAGAGCCAAGATGCTCATATAACGTCATTCCTACGCGGATTCTCAACACATAGCAATTTCTCAAGCCGTCTCACAACTCACACGGCACAATGCATTACTACGCGAAATATTTGATAATGAAACATCAACCTAACTACTCCTCCATAAGGATCGCGTTACTAAAATGCACACATCTGGTCTGATATAGAGCCATTATTCACATTAAATCTATCCAACGACTTCAAGCTGATTCTGATCACACTGAACTAGTCTGATAACCTTTTAAAGGTCCATAATAACTCCCATTTTTCTCATAACACACAAGAACAACCATCACAATCGGAGTAATCCTTCCCAGTTCACAACCCAATATGCCAAGTGCCCTCCAGGCATGAATCTTCAATTTAACGACACCATCACAAACTTCATACTTGGTTTACATCTTTAATCAATGAAGTGATCACATTCCACACTTATATAATCTTCCCGTGGGACACACTCCCACAACCTACCACAACAATATCTGGAGCGTACCTCTAAACCACTGGTCGCACTAACGCTGAAGAGCAATCAAGAATCATTAACCAGGACGCAAAACCCCTTTTACAAAACACCGATCTTAGGAGACGCTGAAGACAATACCAACTTACCATAAACATCGAAACTTATCTCCTGCTCATCCGAGCTCATGACATCTTGTCAAAAAATTTCCTTCATTCGTGCCATTCTTGGCCCAATTTCCACAACCAGAACTGATTCACCAGTATGCATCAAATCAGAACTAACATAGTACATAACCGCACAATCCGCTAACCAATAGCAAGCTCCCCAACCTTGGATCGAAGCCATAGATCACAACACACTATACTCATAACGCATATACTCCATTGTTTCCTCAATACCATAGTGAGGTTAAACTCAAATCCTTTGTAAGCTTGTGTAAACACATTTCATCTAGTACTTCAACTCTTTGGCAATCTCGCAACAGTTAAACTCACTCTCTTAAGTGAACCAAAAATTTCAAACTTTAACACTTACAATTCATTTGCACATGAGATCTTCTGTCATTCACATGAGGATCACACCACCTCAGCACACTTCACGGGAGATAATCCACCTGCTTCGCCTCAATATAACATTTTCGTATACCTTCCAGGCTTCCACCGCCATAAGCATTACTCAGTCACTTGATCTTCTTGAGTCTGTACTCATACCGCAACATGAAATTTACTTCACTCCCAACTAGGAGTCATGAAAAGATTCTTCAAATGCCCATAACTCGGGCTATAACTTGAATTAAGATAGACTTCAAGCATCTACTAATTCTTCCATCATTCAACAGACCCCTTCTCGTCGCTTCCAATTCATATGGATATGCCTCGTAGTACTAACATACTCCTCATATAGCCACAACTATCATTTCCACTAACGGGGACACTACCGAACATATAAGTTCAAAAACACTTGTTTACACAATCAACACCTCGGCGCTCCAGCCATAGGCAAAGATCCAACCTCAAGTCTTTCAGACTGGCCCACCATAAACTCACAGAGATTACACCTCGCCCCTCGATCGGGGAATCACAAGCCATCGAGGCACATCTGATATTGAGCGCTCATGCGCGCATACGAACGCGTGGAAGGAATTTCAAAAGTTTCTTTTCAATATGAATCAAGGACGCACGATAAGAATTCAAGAATGTGAAGTTTTCCTAAAGGTTCTGCAGCCTCTCGAGGATAAATACAGACGTCTCCATACCGATCCACGAGACTCTACTAAACCGGTTCATGACTCGCGAGACCAAGTAACCTAAGCTCTGATACTAACTTGTCACGAACCCAATCCCCGGTCGTGATGGCGCCCAACATGGTGCTAGGCAAGCCCGACCAATTCGTCACTCACAATCCCTTATGTAGAATTCATTACCAATTAATAGGATTTAATGCCAAATTAACATGATTATAACTCTGTAGTAATAGATAAACAAAACGGAAAATCCATAAAATATCAATATAAATCCCACCGATCTGGTGTCACGAGCTAAGAGCCTCTAATACAAGTCTGTGTAGCAACATATACATAGACTTGTCTAGAATGTGGAAAATAAATAGGATAAGGGGATAAATCGGGTCCTGCGGACGCCATGCAGCTACCTCGATGACTCCGAAATAAGCTGAACAGCAGCAGAAAGCTCAAACCATGCCTCCAGGATACCTGTATCTGCACACATGGTGAAGGGAGTAAAGTGAGTACTCCAACTCAGTGAGTAATAACAATAAATAATGACTGACAGAAAGAAAACTCGTAAAACACTACGCAGTTCTATATTAAAATAGTGAGCATATCAAAAACAACAACTGAATGAAGAAGTCAGTTAAAAATCATTTAAGCCAGTACTCATTTCATTTACTCCTCACGATAACCGAATTCATATTTGTACTGTTGCGGCATGCAGCCCGATCCATATAGTATTCTGCTGCGGTGCGCAACCCGATCCATATATATATATATATATATATATATATATATATAAACTACTGCGGCGTGCAACCCGATCCAAGAATAGTCGACTGCGCTCACTGGGGGTGTGCAGACTCCGGAGGGGCTCCTTCAGCCCAAGCGCTATACTACTGCGGCGTGCAGTCCGACCCATATAATATACTACTACGGCGTGCAGTCCGATCCATATAATATACTACTGCGGCGTGCAGTCTGATCCATATAATATACTACTGCGGCGTGCAGTCCGATCCGCATAAATATATATACTGCTGCGGCGTGCAGCCCGATCCGTAGCATATCAAATACCTTCACAATGGGGTTCTCGACCCCTCTTGGTCAATATAGACTTGGCCTCTCGGGCACACTAAGATAAGACGGGGTTCTCAACCAACACGTTACCCTAATTAGGATTTAACAATTTCTAAAGCTGGTTCATATTATGTTTATCAATTAAGAACATGACTGAGGGTATGATTTCGACAAGAAAAGTGAGGTCAACCAATACTAATGCCCCATAAGGGTTCTACAGATCGGTATAAGGCCCCAAACATGGCAACTAGCCCATAATATAATGATATTAATTAAGTCTCAGTCAAAAGTACAGTAGAGTCATCAAACGGGATGGACCAAGTCCAAATCTCCAGTAGTAACAGACCCTACGCTCATCATACAGCGTGTGTCTCATCTCAACATAGCACCACGTTGTGCGAATCCGGGGTATCAAACCTTCAGAACATCATTTATAACCATTACTCACCTCAAGCAGGCCGAAATCCTAGCTCGCTACTCCCTTGCCTCGCAAATCAACCTCCTCGAGCGTCAAATCTGATCAAAACCACAAGTAATACGTTACAATAGGCTAAGGGAATACAACCCAATCAAAAAGACTCGAAAAATATCGAAAATCATGAAGTTGGCAAAACCCGAGCCCCGGGCCCACTTCTTGAAAAATCAGAAAATTGATATCACCAGATTCCTTATCTCGCCACGAGTCTATACATATCAAATTTACCGAAATCCAAGATCAAATGCTCCCTCAAACCCCCAAATTTCTATTTTAAAAGTCAAGCCCTAATCCTTCTCTTTTTAATCAAATTTCCATGAATTTAGATGTTGAATCTACAATTAAATGACGTTTCTAGGCCATAGGACTCACCTCCAATCGATTCCCAGTCAAAACCCTCTTTAATACTCGTCAAAAGCTCCCAAGGTTACTCAACAATGGAGGAAATGGGACTTGGTTCGCGGGTGAAATGTTTATTAAAACCCTTCTGTCAGCCCAGATTTTACTCTATGCGATCGCATCCAAGCCTATGCAATCGCATAGCTCAACTTTCCCAGGCCTCCAAAATATCCTATGCGAACGCGACCCCTTAACTGCGATCGCACTGCTTCACCAATCAAACCTACGCGATCGCATACACTACTCTGTGATCGCATTGAACAAAGTACCCCTCAGAACCTCAGGTCCATTTAACACTACGCGATCGCATTACTCCTTATGCGATCGCAATGAACAATCAGAACGGTC
The DNA here is from genome assembly GCF_000715075.1 of Nicotiana tabacum. Lineage (NCBI taxonomy): Eukaryota > Viridiplantae > Streptophyta > Magnoliopsida > Solanales > Solanaceae > Nicotiana > Nicotiana tabacum. The sequence goes on along the minus strand of NC_134080.1, from coordinate 42,023,743 downwards.
TTCCCCAAACCTTCTATGCGATCGCAATTGCACTCCTGCGATCGTAGAGAACAAAAATGTTCTGCAACAGTCAGCTGAAATCTGCAACTTCAAAAACCAAAATTGGTCCGATTGACCATCCGAAATCACCCCGAGGCCCTCGGGACCTCAACCAAAAGTGCCAACCCATCCCAAAACATCATTCAAACTTGTTCCAATCATCAAAACACCACAAACAACACCAAAACTATCAAATTACATCGGATTCAAGCCTAAATTTCTTAAAAACTTCCGAAATAAACATTTGATCAAAAACCCGACCAAGACACCTCCGAATGATCTGAAATTTTTCACACACATCCAAAATCACCTAACGAAGCTACTGCAACTCTCGGAATTCCATTCCGACCCCCATATCAAAATCTCACCTACCAACCGGAATTCGCCAAAATACTAACTTCGCCAATTCAAGCCTAATTCTACTCCGTACCTCCAAAATCAATTCTGATCACACTCCTAAGCCACATATCAACCCCCGAAGCTAACTAAATCACCGAAAATCACATCCGAGTCCTCTAACTCAATAGTCAACATCCGGTTGACTTTTCCAAAATAAGCCTTCCTTAAAGAGACTAAGTGTCTCATTTCCTATCAAAACCAATCCGATTTAACTCTAACACACCGAATACCAATAACGAAACATGAAGAAGCATAAAATGGGGGAAACGGGGCAGTAACTCACGAGACGACGGATCGGGTCATCACAGTTTACTACGTCTTGGATCCTTCTGATTAAATGTACTTTCTTTTACTTCTTCCCGAGGTCGTTTAGATACTTCACCAATCGACTCACATTCCTTTTTATACGGATCTATATTTTCAAAGAAGTCGGCATTATCTGATTCTATAATCGTATTATTATGAATGTCGGGATTTTCTGATTTATGAACCAGAAGTCGATATGCTTTACTATTAGTCGCATATCCTATGAAAACACAATCAACAATTTTTGGTCCTATTTTTACCCTTTGGGGTTTAGGAACTTACACTTTTGCCAAACACCTCCACACTTTGAAATAATTCAAGTTGGGCTTCCTTCCTTTCCATTTTTCATATGGAATCGATTGCATTTTGCTATGGAGTACTCGATTTAGTATCCGGTTAGCCGTAAGAATGACTTCCTCCCTCAAGTTCTGTGGCAAACTAGATCTTATCAACAATGCATTCATCATCTCCTTTAATGAACGATTCTTTCTTTCCGCAGCCCCAGTGGATTAGGGCGTGTAAGGGGCCGTTGTTTGATGAATAATTCTATATTCTAAACATATTTCTTCAAAAAGAGATTCATATTCACCACCCATATGACTTCTTACCATTTTGATTTTCTTGTTAAGTTGCGTTTCAACTTCATTTTTGTATTGCTTGAATGCGTCTATTGCTTCATCTTTACTATTAAATAAGTAAATATAGCAATATCGAGTATTGTTGTCAATAAAAGTTATGAAATACTTTTTTCAACTACGAGATAGTATTGACTTCATGTCGCAAACATCTGTATGAATTAAGTCTAAAGGATTTGAATTCCTTTCAACTGACTTATAAGGATGTTTAACATACTTAGATTCCACAAATATTTGACATTTTGATTTGTCTCATTCAAAATTAGGCAATACTTCCAAATTAATCATTTTTCTCAAGATTTTATAATTGACATATCCCAAACGTATATGCCATAATTCATTTAACTCAAGTAAGTAAGAAAAAACTGAAGTTTTTTTATTCTCAATGATCATTACATTCAGTTTGAAAAGTCCCTCAATGAGGTAACCTTTTCCTACAAACATCTCATTCTTACTTATTAAAACCTTATTAGATCCAAAAATACACTTAAACTTGTTCTTAATGAGAAGTCCAACAGAGACTAAGTTCTTCCTAATCTTGGGAACATGAAGGACGTTGTTCAGAGTTGCCACATTGCCAGAAGTCATTTTCAGAAATATCTTGCCACACCCTTCAATTTTGGCCGTTGCAGAATTTCCCATAGAAAGTGTCTCTTCGGGTCCAACGGAGCATAAATAGCAAAAACTTCTCTAACAGCACAAACATGGCGAGTGGCTCCAAAATCAATCCACCACTCTTTAGAATTTTCTACCATGTTGCATTCAGAAAGCATAGCACACAAGTCATCAACATCTTCGTGCTTTTCAACCATGTTTGTTCGACCCTTCTTCTTGTCCTTCTTTGGAGCACGACAATCTGCAGAATTGTATCCAGCTTTCCCACAGTTGTAGCAATTTTCATTGAACCGCTTCTTGTTTGGGTTGCGTTTCGGTCCAGAAGCATTCTTCCTCTTTCTATTATTTTGAGGAGCATCCTCAATAATGTTTGCTCCCATTATTGTTGAGCTTCCACGACCTTTCTTTTCAGCATCTTTGTTGTCCTCTTCGATTCTCAACTGAACAATGAGATCTTCAAGCGACATCTCCTTGCATTTGTGTTTCAAGTAGTTTTTGAAGTCCTTCCACAAAGGAGACAACTTCTCAATCATCGCTGCAACTTGGAATGCTTCATTGATGACAAGTCCTTCAATGAAAATTTTATTAGTAAAAATAATATACTTTCAACATCAGTATTAATTCGACTTATACCTGCAGCAAGGAGATCGTGAATAATCACTTGCAATACCTGGACTTGGGTAATAACAGACTTGCTATTACCATTTTATAGTCTAGAAATTTAGCGGCAACAAATTTCTTTAATCCGACATCTTTGTTGATACCCAATTTTTCCCTATAATATTTTTAAAGTGCATATATAACTTCAAAACTATGCATTAGAATCAATTGATATTTTTCATAATTTTTATATTTTAAATTAATTTATTCTAGTATTTTATTTATATAAATAATTACAAAATTGCATCACAAATGGTTCTACAACATTTCGTTGATTTAATTTTACTATTTATAGCCATATTAAGTTCCAATTATTTCACAAATGGCCAGATTTACACCTTTTGGCTACAATTGCTCTGATTTTGCAATTATAGCCCACGTATACATCACTGCATGATCTTACCATAAATTGGTTCATTATATTTTTAAAATATTGAATAATTATTTTGAAGCACTTCTATGCATGAAAATTATTTTTTTCCATTGTTAATTATTTTATAAAATAATTGTTTATTTAATTACTTGGGTATTTAACAAATAGCCTTTTAATTTCTCTAATTTTTCGGACCTAAATACCAGCCCAGGTCTCTAACCCAATTCACCCCAGGCCCAAATTAAATTAAACCTGACACAAGCCCCCCTAATCCTGGCTGTTGATCTCTGAGATCAACATCCCGTATTTGTTCTTACCATTTTTAGTTCCAAACGACCCCCTCTAACCTAATTCATTTCCCACCATACTCCTCCACCCTTCGTTCCCCTTTTTCTCTCAAACGCTCTCTAGCAAAACCCTAATTTCTCCACCGTCACCAGCTTACGTTGCTATTCCATGGTGTTTCATCATCATCTCTGGCCTCTACCGGCCTCCTACTTGCTATGGTTCATCAGTTTCCTGGATCCTTGAGAAGATCTCAAGGGACCTAGGCTGTTTGGTTTGCACCTTTGATTTCTTTGCTTGTTTCAGGCCGTTTGCTCGACCTTGAGTAAGAATCTATCTTATTTTTTGTAACGAATCCATGGTTTTCTAAGCCTATGTTCTCGTCTCTGTTGTATTTTCTAAAAACCCTAATTTTTGGGTCTCCGACATATCTGAGACGAATCAAACATATTTCACATATTTTCCTTGAAAGTTTCTGGTTTTTAACTGATTTCCTGTTTTTCCTAAACTAAGGTTTACTATAAGTTTTCTTCTCAAAGGGTTTCTGATTTTTAATGCTTAATCGTTTGTTCTTATGTGTTCTTGACTTATTAGGCTAAGTCTACCTAAGCCCTAGTCGATTTATGTGAAACCCCTAATTTCTGATGCTTTGCTTCAATTCTGAGTTTTTCCATGTTACCCGTTGCATTGTTCCATTCTGTATTCTGACTTACATGATTTTCCTTAGTCAGATCATTACTTTGTGACTTTTATCCTAATTAATCTCTATTTTTGAATTATTTTTTGTCTAATTTCTCTGTGTTCCTAAAGTTTTACTTAGTCTATTCTATTTATGGGAATCGATATATTCTTTCCAGCATTGCTGTTAATCTGGTTGATTGATTTGTTGTTAAGAACATGTACGCATGAGTCCTTCCTGTTTCTATGATTATGACCTTAATTAGTTGTTCTTGCCTTATTTGATTGTTGTATATTTAATGATTACTTTACATGATTCTTCGCTTAATTAAACTGCTGATTATTTTTTTTCGAAGTTCTTTATTTGGTTTGATTTGAACTCCTTTCCTTAATTAGACCTCTGATTCTTTACTCCTTTATTTAGTCAGATTTAAACCTCTTGCCTTAATTAGTTCCTGTCATTACCGTAGGTTAATTGCCCTTAATTAAGAGGAAGATTGCGCTAAACCTCTTTGTGTGATTGATTCTATGATCCCTTAATTGCTGACTATTGATTCATTTACCTTATTTGCTCTAATCTTGAACTACTATATAAACTCTCTTATTTAACTTCTTAACACACGAAGACAAGCTCAAAGAACACACACTCATACTCAAATTCTCTTTTCTTTCTCTGTTACTTGTGATAATTACTGGTCTAACCGGTTGAAAGCCAAGTCCAAACATTGGAACTGCACCTACTTTACATTTTGTACTCTTTTCTTCAATTGGTATGTCTCTAGTTCAATTTTCAAACTCAACTTTATTTGTTCTATGTCTACTCTTGCACTAGTTCGATTGGTTATGCATTTAAGTTGTCCTTTTGTTTACTACTTTACCCTGCATATCTAAATTTTGTCTCCTTTTGCTCAAGCATGTAATCAGTATGTCCTAACTTCATTTGATGGTTTGATACTGGCTAAGCATGTTTCTGTTACTCCCTTAGATTTGTGTGATCATGATTAGTAGCTTAATCCCCTAATGAACTTAACTGCATGTCTAATCCTGTCTAAGACACCCTTGTTTTCCACATGATTTTACTACATCTTTGCTCTATGTCTTAATTGCCTATTATCATGGCTAGCCTATTAAGTCTCTGAGACTCCTAAGTGTCCTGTGCATTTGTTGTCTACATGTCTTCCCTGTACCATGTTCATGTGCCCCCTTAATTTGATTTTTATATGTTCCCAACCCCCTTCACCCTTGTGTGAGATCTGCCTATCTCTGAATCTGGGTATTCTTTGACCGATTGCTTATTTGTTGAATTTGCTCTCTTCAAAACTGATTTCAAAATGTTCTTAATATTCTTCTAAAAACTAGTTTTCATTCTTAGCATCTTCTTAAAACTGGTCTATTTTAGAAAAAAAATTTCACTCCTAAAAGTTATCCCCACACTTTTTTTCACTAAATGTTTCAACATTATGTCAAACACTCTCACCCCACTCCTAGATTATTAGGTTTTGCCCCTCTGGTATGTGTACTACTTAGGGATCCTTGAGATCTCTCTGAACTCTGGCATACCAGGGCTGGCCTTTCCACACTGCACATAACCAGTCCCTATTTTGAGAAAAGTCTTGGTGTGAGCACTACTCGGGATCCTTGAGGTCCTTAGGGAACTCTGACACACCTGGACACAAATTGGCTATGAGATTTCTAGGTATTTGAGACTACATTGAAGGCCTGGTACTCCCAAGTTTATTTTGGGCCAACTTCAGGCTCCCTATAGTTCAGTTTACATCTCATTAATGTAATTTATGCAATCCTGGTCTGTAATAATTCTTTATAAACAGATATTGGAGAAAATAGTGAAAATAGAGGGTAGCTCTATGATTCTGTGGGGTAAAACTGGGTAGAAATTATGTTTCTAGGCTTTGCTATACGGTGACTTGCTGTAGAAATCATGTTTCTAGGTTGTGTTACATGTTGACCTGCTATATAAATCATGTTTAGATCTGTGTGATGCACTAGATACCATGCTAAGGATTGATATGGTTGTTTGCATTAAATCATGCTAAATATGTGCATTAGATCTCCTGTTTTAGAGCACGCACGTTTACTGCTTTGCATACTAGAAACATGAGGTAGATCATCACTCTATTTTTGATTCTATATAATTCGTGATTACTTAGAAATCATGTCGCTAGATTATTAAAACTGCTTAATATACAACCTTCTCCATGTGCATTAGAGATCCTGTTTTTAGGACTATACGTGCATTTGCTTCATGTCACTCAAATAAAACGGGTTAAAATAGTTTCACACATAGATATCACGTCCTACTGTAAACATGCAAAAAAAAATTATTTTTGTAATGTTAATCACTTAGGTCAGCATGCCTATAGGACTAAATAACTTCAAGATGTTTAATTAGTTCCCAGATTATGACTGCATACAGACCCCACGCCTAGGCAAGCCTTGGTAATTAAGTAAATATGAAATCAGGTTCTGTTTATATGTGAAATTGCTCAGGTTTAACAGGTTTTTAAAGTCAGTAGGCAAACTGGTTAGGGTTCTGCCACTTCGCTTTAATTATCGCTGCATATTCTGTATTTGTGATGTTCATTTAGATATTATATTCTAAGGCTTTATGAATTTCTTTAAAAAAGCAGTTGTTTTGAGACGTGCTATGTATTTGATTATGTGTGGAGGCAAACATGAGCCCCCAACTGTTTCCTATTTGACAGTCCTATGTGTTCTTTGTTGTCGCTTAGATTTTACCTTTTAAATACCTTAGAAGTGTCTAGAACTGCCTAAGTATAGAGGTCTTAAACGCCTTCGGTAACACAAGGAAGTGACGGATAAAGCACGCTTAGAGTTCGTTAATTAAAGTCGCCTATATAACCACTAAGGGGAGGGTAATGGGTAGTAAAAGGATATGATGACCTGCACGCTAATGTCACGTGTAGCCCCTCTAGTTGAGGAGGATTACCGGGTATTATACACATTGATCCTATAGACTAATCAACTTAGGAATTCCCTTTCTCAATTCACATATGTGTGCTTAGATCGCCTAAACTTCTTTTATTTACATGTTTAAACTGTCTAAACTTCTTTTACTTACATATGTGCGCTTGGACCATCTAAGCTTCTTTAATTATATATGTGTGCTTAGACTATATAAACTTCCCTTGTTTGCAAATATGTGCTGAGACCACTTACTTGTTAAATGACTAATTCACATAACTAAGTTCGGCCAGGACCCACCATTGTGGACCGCGAGGGGTGTCTAACACCTTCCCCTCAAGGTTATTTCGATCCCTTACCCTAATCTTTGGTAATACAAACTAGTTACATGAGTTAATTGCTCTAGGTTCCCTAACGCACCTTAATATGTTATGTGGTAATTCTTCAAATACCCAATTCCCAAAAGGAAACGAGTTGTTCCCAATGAATGTCGAAACCCGGACTCCTGCGAGGAAAAAGGGGGCGCGACAATTTTCAGTTTTGTATTTTCTTTCAAGCGCAATCCATAGTTCTTTTGACGTCTCCCCATTACTATAGACGTTATACAGATCTTCCTCCAGTCCGCTAAGAATGTAATTCTTGCATAGAAAATTAGAATGCTTCCACGCCTCAGTCACGAGAAAGGATTCACTGTCTGGAGTTTCGTCGGGCAGAACAGGAACATCTTCCTTAATGAACTTCTGTAGACTTAAAGTTGTCAAGTAGAAGAACATCTTCTGCTACCACCGCTTGAAGTCAATCAAGAAAAAAAATTCGAATTTTTCTGCTGGTGCCAATGCCGGTGTTGTTCGGCTTGTTGATGCATTGACAGTCACCATAGGAACAGTCTAGTCCCCGTTGTCATTCATCATTTCTATAAAGAAAATGACACAAACAAATGTTAAAATCATGTAGATTTTAATATTCAATGGAGTAGAAAATCGCCACAAAGGCTTTAATCTCCAAAACGGGAGTAGAAAACCACAAAAGTTTTAGTCTCCAGAACAGTGAGTATAACACAAATATTGAAAATAATTAAGTTCCTTAAGCTTGTTAGTAAACTGTATTTGTAAAATAATTCTGGAGAAGATAAATAACGTATAAAATAATAAAATTTAATCTGAGCCTACTGAATTCACAGTGTTTTCTTAAGGAACTTAATCCTCTCCTAGTACCCGAGATTGTAAATTATTTCCTCCTAGGATAGAACGAATTACACACTGATGTAGCGGTACTTCAAACCTCAGTATTTCAGCGAACACAATGATCGGTAGTAAATTACACTTACTGTTGCTTTCTTTGTAGTTAAAACAATGCAGAAGAAAGGAGGAGAATTCAGAATTTCGTATGGAAAATATGCGAGAATGGACTGTTATTTATAACCCCAACATGTTGAGTTCAAACGAAGAGGCGCAACTCTTCAGAGGTCAGTTACGTAAAATGGCCATAACGTAAATGGCCATTTATGCAAATTAAAATGGGCAGAGGATACTTTGTTTTTCGTTGCAAAAAATGGACGGGCAGAGGAAACTTTATTTTCCGTTACAAAAAACGGATAATTTGGATTTAATATTAGTTTTTCATTACAAAAATGGATATTTAATAATATTACATTAATATTTACTATTAATAAATAAATTTGACCCAAAAATTAATCAACCAAATCCGAAGCTGAGCGAGCGACGACGACGGTACGATTCTTGCCTTTTTCTTAACTCTTTAAGAGCTAGAATAAGAGCAATTGTATATATACCCATCAAAAGTCTTTTCCTCCTCCAATATGGGACAATGTTCCTTTACCAAGGAGGGAAACTCAAATATTTTATTTTCCCTCCATTTCCCATTCACGCCTTTAAGCTAAAATAATCTTAAAAATCTAACATGGACATCCAAGGCGTTCTTTTACATTGTATCATCCTTCATTCAAAAAGGATTTTTTTGTGCCCTCACATGGAAGGCAAATGGACAAATATATAAACATTTTGTGGTGCAACCGTCCATGCATGAATAGAAATTTATCTAACAAAGAAAAAAAATTTCGTCAGAGAATAGGTTATTTACACCAAAATCGCCTAAAACAAATGAAAAAGTAAATTGCATATATCAACCAAAGTGACATTATAAAAAGATGCTCACATCAAGGAAAATCGAAAAGAAAAAATAAAAAGCAATGAAGCTATATAGTTGAAATTAATCCATAATGATTTATGCAAGCAGTGCAAATATTCAGTCTCAATGTTTTAAATGTTAGAACCAAAACTTTAAAGGTGAGGACTTTAATCTTTTACCCAAGACCTATCATGTCATATCATCAAGAACAAATACTAGATGCGGAAGCACACCTAAATCCATGAATGCCACAAAGATCGCTGGATCTTTCGGTCTACAGTCTTCCAAATCAAGACGTAAGCCGTTTTGCTCTTTCCAGCGATGGGATATTAGAAAGAAAATCCTACGTATGGTTTGGGGACCATAACCCATTTAGTATATGCACGTGTATATGTATTTCTAATTTAGCCCATTATTAAACTAGAAATAACATCCGGGTATCTACACATAAGACCTCATACTTTATAAGGTATCCGTTTGGCCCATTTAACTTTAAACCTTAGTAGATCACTTTAATTTAGGCCAACCTTATAGTGATAGTAACTAACACACAATTATTCTTAATATAATATATGTGCAAGTCCATAAATTCTAACAATCTTCCACTTGGACTACACATATATACGTATATATAACTTTATAATTGTATATTACGTTATGAGCTTAAAATATTTTCTATCACAATCTGTAATACCTCAAAACAATCTCATCCATCAATCATGCTAATATTAGACTAAAGCGGCTTTTGTTACATTTATCGCAACTAAACTTTCCTTGATCACAAATACCAGCATAACCAAATGACATAGATCAAGTATGGATGTGTAGCATGAAAATTACATGCAACGTGATCTAAGCATGCCTATTTTCAACCGGTCCAACTAAAAGACAAGTCAAAGTGGAAAATAAACTGAATAGTTTATTTCTGCAGAAATATCCTCAAAACATCCATAAAACTGAAACCATAAACTGAAAACTAAAAGTGTCTATAATAAAAGAGCATTTAAAAGGTTACAAACTCCCACTAAAATTGAATATCCTCAAATGACATGACACCCATATGAGTAGTATGCTCATGAAAGACCTTGGGGAGTAGTCCCTAAGTAAGCGGATCTACAATCATGGAATTTGTTCCAATATGCTCTATAGACACCAGGCCACTCTGAGCTCTTTCTTTAACAACCAGGAGCTTAATGTCAATGTGCTTTGACTTTGTGGAACTCCTGTTGTTATTGAAATACATGACTGCTGACTTATTGTCAAATAACTTAAGTGGTCTTTCAATACCATCAACAATGTGCAACCCAATAATAAAATTTCGTAGCCATATCCCATTATTAGATGCCTCATAACATGCTACAAACTCAGCTGCCATGGTGGAAAGAGCAACAAGTGTTTGTTTAACACTCCTCGAGGAGATAGCTCCTTCATCAAGTAAATAGATGCATCCCGGAGTAGATTTCATGCTATCTTGGAATCCAACAAAGTCAGCGTATGAATATTTAATGATTTCTAACTTATCTGACTTTCTATATGTGAGCGTGTGATCCTTTGTTCTCTGTAGATACCGCATGACTCATTTGGCTGCTTTCCAATGATCAAGTCCCGGATTGCTCAAATATTTGCCCAACATCCCAACAATATACACAATAGCTGGACGTTTACAAACCTGAGTATACATCAGACTCCATATTGCTGAAGCATAGGGAATCATCTGCATTTCCTTAGTCTCAAAATCATTCTTGGGGCATTATTTGAGACTAAACTTGTCTCCTTTAGCAACAGGGGTATCACTTGGTTTATAGTCTTGCCTGCCCAATCTCTTTAGTACCTTTTCAATATAAGCATTTTGTGATAACCAAAGAATACCTCGAGAGCGATCTTGATGTATCTGAATCCCTAATACAAAACTTACATCACCAAGATCTTTTGTCTCAAAATGCTTTGTCAAATATTTCTTAGTTTCATTCAATAAGCCTATATCATTTGTGGCAAGCAATATGTCATCGACATATAAAACCAATAAAATATGCTTACTCCAACTAAACATATGGCATACACAGTCATCAACAGATTCATCTCAAAACCAAATAAGACAACAACTTGATGAAATTTGTAATTCCATTGACGAGACGTTTGCTTAAGCCCATAGATGGATTTCTTTAATTTGTAAACCATTGACTTTGTATCAACGGATAAAAAGATTTCTGGTTGCACCATATAAATTGTCTCATCAATATCACCATTGAGAAACACTATCTTGACATCCATATGATGTAGCTCAAGATCAAAATATACAACTAATGTCATTATAGTCCTGAAAGAGTCTTTCGATGAAATTGGAGAGAAAGTCTCTTTATAATCGATGCCTTCTTTTTGGGTGAAGCCTTTAGCAACAAGACGTGCCTTATACATCTCCACATTACCCATCGAATCCCTCTTGGTTTTAAATATTCATTTACAACCAATAGGCTTCGCACCTTCAGGCAATTGGACAAGGTCGCATACATCATTGTCTTTTATGGACTTCATCTCTTCATTTATGGCATCAGTAAACTTTTAAGAGTTAGAAATTTCCATGGCTTGGAGGAAATTGATTAGATCATCTTCCATCATTCCAAGGTCAACTTCATGTTCTTGGAAAAATACAATGTAATCATCTAGAATTGCATTTCTCTTATCTCTAGTGGATCTTCTTAATGTCATTGGTTCTCGAGGTTGTATAGTTTGTTCTTCTGGAACAACTTCTTGAACAGGAGGATGAATGACATTGTCTTGATCCTAATTTGGTTCTTGAACAATGTCAGATATGAAAAGTTGTTCCAAAGCATTATCAATAGCAACTAGAGGAATGTCAATGTGTTCCTCTTCAAAGACAAAATCCTTAGATCTCCCCCTCCCCCCCCAAACTCAACATCCTCAAAGAACCTTACATTATTCGTCTCAAAAATAGCCTTAGTAGTGGGATCATAAAACTTGTAACCCCTAGATCTTTTAGAGTATCCAATGAAATAGAAATTTATAGTCCTAGAGTTCAGTTTCTTTTTATTTTTCCTATAAGGCCTTACATCAGTTGGACATCCCAAAATATGCAAAATGCTTTGAACTAGACGTCTTGCTTGTCCAAAGCTTATAAGGGGTCTTAATAGTTGCTTTAGTCGGAACTCTATTGAGTATATATATTGCGGTCTTTAATGCTTCTCCCCAGAGTGATTCAGGCAAGGTACAATGACTAATCATACTTCTTACCATATCCTTAAGCATTCTGTTTCGTCTTTCAGCAACATCATTCACAGTGGGAGAACCCGACATGGTGTACTGTGGGACAATACCACATTCCTCTAGGAATTTTGCATATGGCCCTAGACTTTGTTCACTTGATACGTCAAATCTGCCGTAGTATTCACCCTCACAGTCAGATCTAACACTTTTAATCCTTTTGCTAAGTTGGTTCTGTTGATACCCAATTTTTCCCTCATGTATTTCAAAATGCATATATACTTTCAAAAAATAGTGCATGAGCATCAACCAGTATTTTTTCATAATTTTTTCTGTAATTTTTAAAGGGATTTTAATTAATTTATTCTAGCATTTTATTCTAGCTGTTGGAGACAAGTTAGGCGCACGCGCACAAGAAAAGGAGAGCATCCTAGGCGAGTGTCAACAAAAGGGCGGCGGGAAGCTGAACGTGAGCGTGCAACAACATCGAGTACATCAAATCAATCACAGGTTCTGTTCTCGGGAGTTGGTATATCCCGTTTTATTGTTTCCCTCTTGGTGTTAGTTAAATTGATGTTATTTTAGTTTGCACTAGTTTAATCATACAACTAGTGTGCTAGTGGTGTGCTAACGAGTCTTCTTTAGCTTGTCGTGAGTATAGTGGATGTAGTCCGGGATGATAGAGTAAGGGCATGTCCTCGGGTGGGTCAAAATGTGGGGCGAGGGGTCGGGCAAGGTCCAGAGGGTGGGACGGGTGGCGGGGGAGGTAGGGCCAAGGGAGCCTATAAGTTGAGAATCGGGTCATGGAACATAGGTTCATTAACGAGTAAGTCTACAGAGTTGGCTAAGATCCTCCAAAAAAGAAAAATTAATATAGTGTGTGTTCAGGAGACTAGGTGGGTTGGATCGAGGGCTAAGGACGCGAATGGGTATAAGTTGTGGTACTCTAGAGTCCAAAGGGGTAAGAATGGAGTGGGTATCTTAGTAGATAGGCATCTTAGAGAGTCTGTGGTAGAGGTTAGGCGGGTGAATGATAGATTAATGACTATTAAGTTGGTGGTTGGTGAGTGTACTTTAAATGTCGTTAGCGCATACGCGCCGCAAGCAGGGTTGGATGAGGAGAAAAAAGGCATTTTTGGGAAGGGTTGGATGAGATTGTGCGTTAACATTTCGCCCACCGAGAGGTTATTCATAGATGGAGATTTCAATGGTCATATTGGGTCAGCTGCAGTGGATATACTGAGGTGCATGGCGGCTTCGGTTTCGGGGAAAGGAACGGAGGGGGCACTTTACTGTTGGACTTCGCCAAGGCATTTGAGCTAGTGATTGCGAACTCAAGTTTTCCGAAATGGGAGGAGCACTTAGTTACTTTTCAAAGTTTGGTGGTGAAGACCCATATTGACTATTTCCTCCTCAAGAGAGGGGATGAAAGGTTGTGCGAGGATTGCAAGGTTATCCCAGGTGAGACCCTCGCAACATAGCATAGGCTTTTGGTGATGGATGTTGGCATTATGATAAGGAGGAAGAAGAGGTTAGTACGAGGTCGCCCGAGGATCAGGTGGGGTGCCTTGACAAAGGATAAATCCCAGAAGTTGGAAGGAAGGTTATCAGCTATGGGAGCTTGGAGGAGTGATAGGGACGCAAACATTGTGTGGTCGACGACAACGGACTGCATAAGGAAGGCGGCGAGAGAGGTGTTAGGGGTATCTTCGGGTTGCTCCGGTGGCCACAAAGGAGACTGGTGATGGAATGAAGTTGTCCAAGGTAAAAGCGAAGAAAGTAGCGTACATACAGTTAGTAGGGCACACTAGCGGGGAGGAAAAGGATGATGAACAAAGAGAGGTATAAGGTAGCTAGGAAGGAGGTGAAGTTGGCAGTCACAGAGGCAAAGACAGCGGCTTTTGCTCATCTGTATGAGGAACTTGGGGACAAAGGCAGAGAGAAGAAGTTATTCCGACTAGCTAAGGTGAGAGAGAGAAGGGCTAGGGATCTGGACCAAGTGAGGTACATCAAAGACGAAGACGGTAGAGTTTTGATGGGAGATGACCAGATTAAAAGGAGGTGGCAGACCTACTTTCATAAACTTTTAAATGAAGAAGTGGATCAGGATATTGTGCTAGGTGAATTGGGAAATGCCGACAATCTCCATGACTTTAGTTATTGTAGGCACATTGAGGTCGAGGAGGTAATGGAGGCAATGCGTAAGATGAGCATGGGCAGAGCTACCGGGCCAGATGAAATTCCGGTTAAACTTTGGAAGTGTGTGGGTAGAGCAGGTTTGGAATGGTTAACTGGGTTATTTAATGTTATATCAAAGACAAAGAGAATGCCAGATGAGTGGAGGTGGAGTACAATGGTCCCGTTGTACAAGAACAAAGGTGATATCCAGAGTTGTAATAATTATAGGGGTATCAAATTACTGAGTCATACCATGAAAGTTTGGGAGAAAGTGGTATAAATGAGAGTGCGAAGGACGGTGTCTACTTCAGACAACCAGTTCGGGTTCATGCTGGGGCGTTCTACCACAGAAGCTATCCACCTTATTAGGAGAATGGTGGAACAGTATAGGGATAGGAAGAAAGATCTCCACATGGTGTTTATTGATCTGGAGAAAGTGTACGACAAGGTTCTTAGGGAGATTCTATGGAGTTGCTTGGAGGCAAAAAGGGTGTCGATTGCCTACATTAAGGTGATTAAAGACATATATGATGGAGCTAAGACTAGGGTTAGGACAGTAGGAGGCGATTCTGAGCATTTTCTGGTTGTTATGGGGTTGCACCAAGGGTCTGCGCTCAGCCCGTTCCTATTTGCTCTGGTGATGGATGCATTGACTCATCATATTCAAGGGGAGGTGCTATGATGTATGCTATTTGTTGATGACATAGTTTTGATTGATGAGACGCGAGGCGACGTCAACGAGAGACTGGAGATTTGGAGACAGGACCTTGAGTCTAAGGGTTTCAAGTTGATCAGGACTAAGATGGAATACCTAGAGTGCAAGTTTAGCGTCGAGCAGACGGAAGCGGGGGTGGACGTTAGGCTTGACTCCCAAGTCATTCCCAAGAGGAGTAGTTTCAAGTACTTTGGGTCGGTTATTCAGGGGATTGGGGAGATCGACGAGGATGTCACACACCGTATAGGGGTGGGATCGATGAAGTGGAGGTTAGCGTCGGGAGTCCTGTATGACAAGAAAGTGCCACCAATACTAAAAGGTAAGTTTTATAAAGCAGTGTTTAGGCCTGCCATGTTGTACGGGACCGAGTGTTGACCGGTTGAGAACTCACATATCCAGAAGATGACAGTAGTAGAGATGAGGATGTTGAGATGGATGTGCGGACATACTAAGATAGATAAGATTAGAAATTAAGTTATTCGGGAGAAGGTAGGTGTAGCCCCCGTGGAGGACAAGATGATGGAAGCAAGACTCAGATGGTTTGGGCACATTCAGAGGAGGAGCACTGATGCTCCGGTGAGGAGATGTGAGCGACTAGCTGTGGTGGGCACGAGGAGAGATATAGGATGGCCCAAGAAGTATTGGGGAGAGGTGATTAGGCGGTACATGGCACGACTTAGGATTACTGAGGACATGGCCCTTGACAGGGAATTGTGGAGGTCGAGCATTAAGATTGTAGGTTAGGAGGTAGTTGTGAATATTTCTTTGGCGCATCAGAGTGAGACTTGCCAGTTAGGATTTAATCTAAGGATGTTGGTAGTTTCTACTGATGTCGGTCTTTACCTACTGGTTATTGTTGTACTTTCCATCTATTTCATGTTTTTTATATTGTTGTTATTTTATTATAATTCTATTGATAATACTAATATATCATCTTTTGTCGTCTTCTTGAGCTGAGGGTCTCCTAGAAACAGCCTCTCTATCCCTCAGGGTAGAGGTAAGGTCTGCATACATACTACCCTCCCCAAACCCCACTAGTGGGACTACACTGGGTCGTTGTTGTTGTTGTATTTTATTATCCAAATAATTACTAATTGCATCACAAACGGTTTTATGATAATTTTATTACTTAATTTTATCATTTTTATTTATACTAAGCTTTGATTATTTCATGAATAGCCATATATGCATGTTAGAATTATAAATGCAATAACTTTGCAATAATAGCCCATGTGTGCATAATTACCTTATTTCACAAGAAAAATAACCTTTTGTATTTTTATAATATTAAGTATTTTTTATTATTTTTATACACCAATAGCATTTTTTATCATTTATTAGCTATATTATAAATTATTTTTATCAAATAATTGGGTATTTAACAAATGGTCTCTTTTAATTTAATCTCATTTTCGTACCTGGGCTAAGTTTTACCCTTAGCCCAATTAAAATACCCACAGCCCTTTCCTATCTGACCCACCCAAAAAACAGATCAAATCCTGGCCGTTGATCTTAGAGATCAACGGTCCAGGATGTTGTTATCATTTTTAATTCCCCAAACACCCTAACCCTAATCATTTTCCTTCTTTTCGACGCTCTCAAATCCATTCCCTCCTCTATTCTATCTCAAACTCTCCCCTAACCCTAGCAACCATCACTAGAAACCTTCAATCTATGGGGTTTTCCCGTGATTTTAGGCCCCAGCTGGCCTCTTATCTTCACTAGTTGTTCGATTTTGTTGTTATCTAAAGGAATCTCGAAGAGATTCAGCTCAGACTTGGCTTCAAACTCTTCATTTTCTTGATGAACCTGTCTTTTGTTCATTGCTATGTTTATGAGTATTGTTATCTTTACGTTTATGGCTTGAAACTCCGGTTCTTAACTGGATTTTTCTTACCTCGTTCCATTCTTCAAAATTCTAATCTCTTTCTACTCGAGCCTGTTCAGATCTTTGTAGATCTGAGATGATTTTGAGGTTATCTAATATTTCTCTTCGAAAATCTTCTATTTTTCTTACTATTAACCGATTTTATTGTTTCTCTAAAACTAGGGTTTTATTTCTTTGTGTTTCTGCAAAGGTTTTAGTACTTTTTAACAATAAACCCTAGGAATGAAAAAATTAAAATAATATTACTAAACTGAACCGAATTCTTTTACGTACAAGAAAAGAAATTAAACACATATAATAATAGACTAACAAAACCCTAAGTACGCGATAAGAAAAGAATAAACAATCAAAAACTACTTGAGATTTTAGTGGGCGTAAAATCTCTGGTGGGGTGCGAGATCCCAGACAATTTTTTAAAATTTCCACAAGTCCCGCATTAAAGAGTCTGATCTCTCCTCGAAATTTTAGGGTGACGATTCTTATAATGATCTTCAAGATTTTCGATGTTGCCGAAACTCTTGGTGCAAGGATGAAATTACGATGAGAACTCTGGATTATCGAAAATATCCTTGTGGACGGTAATTATTTCATCTTTGCACCAAAATTTTCGGCAAGATTGAAAATCTCGAAGTTCACTATAAGTGTTGTCACCGTGAAATTTCGATGAGAGATTGGACTCTTCAGTGCGGGACTTATGGAAATTTCGAATAATCTGCTGGGACCTCGTGGCCCACCAGAGATTTTATTATTATTTCTTATTTTGTTTTAACTTCTTTCCTTAAGAATTGTATAGTTAGGCTAGGGTTTTGGCTATAAAACAATTCGGTTTCTTTGTTTTATTTATTTGGTTTGATATTAAGGGTATGAGTCATGGTTCTCGTTACAAGTTGGATCCTGTTAAGATTGACATTTACATGATAAATTTTAGGCCATTGATGATTCATTTCAGTGTTGTTATTAGTTTTTGTTAATTGACTTTGTTGTCTAGTTGTCTTTTCCTTGTGGACAAGCAGATATGATCTGACCATGGTGGCTCTAGGAAAAGACCACTAAGCTTTTGTTTTAGGCCCGCAAGAGTCGAAGGACCCCAAAACTTTTTCTATTAGTTATAATTATTTAAATTAGTAAGATTTTTTTAAGTTAACAAGACATTAACATTTTGTTTCAATACACTACACATTGGTTCTAGTTACCAAATATTATTTTTAACAGATATGAATATTTGAATCATCTAAACCAAAATTTTACAATATTAGACAATATTATAGTTTTAAAAACTCAAAAATTTGAAAGAAAATTTGATTACATTTTTTCTTGGTTATCTAAGTTAATCGTATCTATTTGTTCAATAGTTTTCACATTACTATTACTATTTCCTCATATCTTTTAAGTTTTGGCCTCTGATTTAATTGAGCCGCACCTAATCTAACCTGCAATTGTCAAAGCATGAGCTAACCTATTTCCTCAATGTGTTATTAAGTTTTTTCACTGACGGTAATTACTTTTGTTTTTTTCTGTCCTGTGATATCAGGAAGTTCATTGTGGTTAGCATTTATTACACTTCTATTTACTTATGAATTGTTTTCTGACTTTGAAAAGCATTTTGTGTTTTTGTGAAAGCAGCTACATGCTCCATTGAGGTGAATAGAAAATTTTTTCATGAAGGTATCAACGTCCTTCGACTAATCGAATAGTATTCATGGTGACAACTCTAATAGTGATCTTCAAGATTTTCGATGTTGCTGAAACTCTTGGTGTAAAGATGAAATTACGATGACAACTCTGGATTATCGAAAATATCCTTGTAGACGATAATTATTTCATCCTTGCACTAAGAGTTTCGGCAACATCGAAAATCTTGAAGATCACTATAAGAGTTGTCACAGTAAAATTTCGACGAGAGATCGGACTCTTCAATGCGGGACTTGTGGATATTTCGGAAAATCTTCTAAGACCTCGTGGCCCACCAGAGATTTTATTATTATTTCTTATTTTGTTTTTAACTTCTTGCCCTAAGAACCATGTAACAAGGCTAGTGTTTTGGCTATAAAATAATTCAGTTCGTTTATTTTATTTGTTTGATGCTTTTGATATTAGGGGTATATATAATTGTACATTTTGAGATTTTGTTTGTTATAACTGGAAGCTTGTATGAGTCATGGTTCTAGTTACAAGTTGGATCACTAATATTTACATGATGGATTTTAGGCCATTGATGATTCATCTCAGTATTATTAATAATTTTCGTTAATTGCCTTTGTTGTCTAATTGCCTTTTCTTTGTGGACAAGCAGATATAATCTGACCATTGGTGGCTCTAGGGTAAGACCACTAAAGCTTTTTCTTTAGGCCTCCAAGTGTCAAAGGCTCCCCAAAACTTTTTCTATTAGTTATAATTATTTATATTAGTAAGATGTTTTTAAGTTAACAAGACAATAACATTTTGTTCATTACACTACATTGGTTCTAGTTATCAAATATTTTTTTAACACATATGAATATTTGAATAATTTAAACAAAAATTTTAAAATATTAGATAATGTTATAATATTAAATACTTAAAAGAAAACCTAAAAACTTGAAAGAAATTTTGTTAAGACCACATTATTTTTTTGGTTATCTAAATTAATTGTATCTATTTGTTCAATTGTTGTCACAGTACTAGTACTATTTACTCACATCTTCTTAAGTTTTTGGTTTAGGACTCGATTTCCACTAACGATAATCATTTTTGTTTTTTACTACCATGTGATATCGGGAAGTTCATTGTGGTTAGCATTTATTACACTTCTTTTACTTATGAACAATTAACGAGTGTGATTATCTTCTCACTTTGAAAAATATTTTTGTGAAAATTATGAGCAGCTACATGCTCCATTGAGGGGAATAACAACCCCTACTCTCAATGGGAAAGTTATAAGGGTTTGTTGGTCTGGCCATGGATTTGTGAACTTTGATGATCCTGATGATGTAAGGAGGGGACTGGAAGCTGTGAATGGATCACTAATTAGTAAGTCGTGGCTTTGTGATGTTGTTGTATTCTAAAATGTTACTGCAGCAATGCCATTGATAATTTTGTTTGTGGCATGCATGCATTACGTAGGCTCCAAGACCTCGTATATAGGGGCACAAAAGAAAGCAAAGCACGAACAACTTTTGAAGTGTATCTTTGAAGAGAGAAGGAAGGAGCAAATTAAAAAGTACCAGTTAGTGATTCTCTTTTACCTTATCACAAGAAGCGCGTTAATGTATTTATGATCTATATATTAAAATACTTGAATTATCATGTTAGGGTTAGAATGTCTACGTCAAGACTGTTGTGTACACCAATGGGAATGATAATTCAAGAAGCACTTTTCTTGCTATCTTGTATCTACATTCTTCTTCGGAGTTATTCCGCAGGTTCCTATAATATTTCCACAAGTCAATCTTTAGTTTTTCTAGAAGCCTATTCTGGCCATTGTGCAAGTAGTAAGACAAATAAATAGAGGAACCAGACCACTCTTGCCTATATTATTGGTCAAATTTGTTTACGTGCTTATATCATCCAATGCTTGCATAAGCACAGTTGTCACCTGATAAAGGTGTGCTTCATTTTAGACTCTTTTTCTCTCCTGTTTCTTCGCTCATATTCTTCACCTACTCTTTGATAAGTTCAGTTGCTGCCAACTACCAATTCTAGAAGCCCACTATTATTGAAGCCACCAACCCATTCTAGAAGCCACCATTGTTGAAGCCTCCATTGTTGAATGAAGAATTCAACCACCAACCACCTTCTTTAAGGCTATAAATAGAACTTTATATTTTACACAGAAAAATCAATCCAGAGAGATTAAAATACAATCCAGGAAGAGATTGTGAGAACAAAAAGAGAGTTTGGTGAGTTTTTTTGTAGAGAGAAATTCTTGGTGTAAATTCTCTGTAATTCTATTCTTGTGAAATAGAGTTATTTTTCCTCCCAAATAATCTTCATATTGATCTGAGAATCATAACAAGTGGTATCAGAGCCCTCGATTCTGTTTTCATCGAGAAATATCGGAACACTAAAAATTTCAACCCGGATTTACGTTTTTCGAAAACGTGATCTTCGGTGTGTTTTGATCATTTCATTAGATTCCTTGTGTCGATACGAATTCAACGCAATTTTCCGGAGGACAAACAAAGCTAAAACGAAGAAGTTATGGCAATTTTTTTTCTTCTGCCCAAGGAAGAAGATGATGAATAGTAACTGCCCAGTCAGCGTCACATCATCATCCAGTCAGCATCTAGTCAGCGCCACATCAGCATCTAGTCAGTGCCACATCAGCATCTGGTCAGCATCTAGTCAGCGCCCAGTCAGCATAATTTTTAGAAATTTATGAAATAACCCCTGAAGTTACTGAAATTATAAATCTGCCCCACAAGTTCAGTATATTTTCGATTTAACCCCAAAAGTTTGGTGTAAATTTTGAAAATTTTCTGGAGGCCCTATTTTGACCCAAGAAGAGTCAATCCTACCATTTTCCACCATTTCGGACGCGTTGGTGAGTTCCGTTTGGTGAGATTCTGCTCCAAAATTTTGACCAAGCCATTTTAAAGACATAATGGAAGAGTCATCATCATCTGGAGCTATGATAAAGCTTACTGCCACAAATTACACATTGTGGAGACCTCGGATGGAAGATCTCCTCAGTTGTAAAGATTTGTTTGATCCCATAGAAGCAAAGGGTAGGAACCCCGATTCCACCAAAGAAGTAGAGTGGAAGAAATTAAACAGAAAAACTATCGGTCAAATTCGACAATGGATTGACGATAGCGTTTTTCATCATGTTGCACAAGAGACAGATGCGTATGCCCTCTGGGTGAAGTTAGAAGGGATGTATCAAGCCAAGACCGCTAGGAACAAAGCCTTGTTGATGAGGCGTTTGGTAAATTTGAAGTTAAAGCACGGAACTTCAGTTGCCGAGCATACCAGTGAGTTTCAGAGCTTGATAAATCAATTATCGTCTGTTGACATGCCGCTCGGGGATGAGATGCAAGCCCTACTACTCCTTAGTTCTCTTCCTGATAGCTGGGAGACGCTGGTAGTCTCTCTCAGTAATTCAGCTCCTAGTGGAAATCTGACCATGTCTATGGTTAAAGATGCCTTATTTAATGAAGAAGCCAGAAGAAAGGACATCGATTATGGTGAGTCGCATGCCCTTATTACAGAAAGAGGGAGACAACAAGAAAGAAGTCAAGATAAGAGGAGAGGCAGAAGCAAGAGTAGGGGAAAATCCACAGATGGTAGGAAGTCATCATATGCATGCTACCATTGTGGAATAAATGGCCATTTAAAGAAGAACTGCAGAAAATTGCATAAGGAGAAGGAGCAGTTGAAGCAAAAGGATGGAGATGCATTAGTCACTACCCACAGAGAGGTAGCCATTTGTTCCATCCAAGAAGAGACATGCTTTCACGTCTCAAGTCAAGAAGAAAACGAATGGGTGGTAGATACTGCAGCATCATACCACGCCACATCCCGAAAAGATTTCTTCACAACATACAAAGCAGGAGACTTTGGAGTAGTGAAGATGGGGAACACTTCTTCCTGTGAGATAGTTGGAATTGGTGATATCAAAATACAAACAAATATCGGGAGTACAATGATATTGAAGGATGTCCGTCATGTGCCAGATCTTCGTCTAAACCTAATATCAGGTATAGCTCTTGACAAACAGGGCTATGAAAGTTATTTCGGAAAAGGCACATGGAAATTGCTAAAAGGGGTTATGATTCTCACTCGAGGACATATTTGTGGCAACTTATATAAAACTCATGTGAAGGTATGTTCAGACAACCTCAATGTTATGGAAAAAGAGGCGTCTCAAAATCTGTGGCATCAGAGACTCGGTCACATGAGTGAAAAGGGGACATCAATTCTAACGAAAAAGCAGCTTATCAGAATGGACAAGAATGTTGCTTTAGACCCTTGTAATCATTGCTTATTCGGAAAGCAACATAGAGTCTCTTTTACATTTTCTTCAACCAGAAAATCAGAGTTACTCAATCTGGTACACTCTGATATTTGTGGTCCCATGGAGGAGAAGTCATTTGGCGGCAATAGGTATTTTCTGACTTTCATTGATGATGCTTCTCGAAAGGTGTGGGTGTACTTCTTAAAGACAAAGGACCAGGCTTTTGATTATTTCAAGATATTTCATGCCATGGTAGAGCGTGAAACAGGAAAGAAATTAAAATGCCTTCGCTCAGATAATGGAGGCGAGTATACTTCCAAGGAGTTCGATTCCTATTGCAAGAGAAAAGGGATTCGACATGAAAAGACGGTCCCACGCACCCCACAACACAATGGAGTAGCCGAGAGAATGAACCGGACAATTATGGAAAGATTCAGAAGTATGATCAGTATGGCAAAGCTGCCTAAGCCATTCTGGGGAGAAGTTGTTCGCACCGCCTGCTACCTAATCAACCGGTCACCATCAGCCCCGTTGAATTTTGAGGTTCCAGAGAAAATATGGTCTGGTAAGAATCCCTCATATTCTCACTTAAGGGTATTCGGTTGTTTAGCACATGCACATGTATCCAAGGAGCTCAGGAAGAAGCTTGATGGTAGAACTATACCATGTATCTTCATAGGCTATGGAGATGAAGAATTTGGGTATAGATTATGGGATCCAATACAGAAGACGGTGATCAGAAGTAGGGATGTTGTATTCCACGAAAACCAGACAATTGAAGACATTGAAAAGCCCACAATGTCTTATGAAAGAGGTTCCAGTGCCCAAAAGGTTGGTCCAGATCCACTACCATTGCAGTTTGATACAAATAGCATGGGGGAGCATGAAACAGTACCAGAAGCAAAACAAGAGGATGTTTGGCAGGGGAGGCACAAACCCCTCAGGAAACTACAGAACCATCACAGGGGAACGATGACGGTACACCTCCTGAAGCTAATAATCAACAACCTCGTCGATCTGAACGAGGTCAGATTCCATCAACTCGATACCCAGAAACCGAGTATATTCTACTTTCTGAAGATGGAGAACCAGAGAGTTTCCATGAAGCTATATCTCATAAGGATAAAGAAAAATGGTTGCAAGCAATGCAAGAAGAGATGAACTCTTTACAGAAAAACAACACTTATGAGATTGTGAAACTTCCACAAGGAAAGAAGGTACTGAAGAGTAAATGGGTATTCAAGCTCAAGAAAGATGGCAGAGGAAAGGTGGTGAAGCACAAAG
The DNA here is from genome assembly GCF_000715075.1 of Nicotiana tabacum. Lineage (NCBI taxonomy): Eukaryota > Viridiplantae > Streptophyta > Magnoliopsida > Solanales > Solanaceae > Nicotiana > Nicotiana tabacum. Next base: position 41,999,443 of record NC_134080.1, on the reverse strand, counting down.
CCCGGTTAGTAGTCAAAGGATTCCTACAGAAAAAGGGAATTGACTTTGATGAAATATTTTCACCAGTTGTAAAATTGACTTCAATCCGCATCATCCTTGGATTGGTAGCCAGTTTGAATTTGGAGCTTGAACAAATGGATGTCAAGACAACATTTCTTCATGGTGATCTAAATGAAGAAATCTATATGGAGCAGCCGGAAGGTTTTGAGGTTTCAGGAAAAGAAAACCTCGTCTATAAGCTTACGAAAAGTTTATATGGCCTAAAGCAAGCACCGAGGCAGTGGTACAAAAAGTTTGACTCATTTATGGTAAGTCAAGGATATAAAAGGACTGCTGCAGATCAGTGTGTTTACATTCAGAGATTTTAGGATGGCAATTTTGTTGTACTTCTACTTTATGTAGACGACATGTTGATCGTCGGACAAGATGCAACAAAAATTAGACAGTTGAAGAAAGAACTCTCTAAGTCCTTTGAAATGAAAGACTTAGGTCCAGCTCAACATATTTTGGGATTGCAGATAACTCGAGATAGGAGAAACAAGAAGTTATGGCTATCTCAAGAAAATTACATTGAACGGGTTCTCAAACGGTTCAATATGAGTAATGCCAAACCGGTAGGTGCCCCTTTGGTAAATCACTTCAAGTTGAGCAAGAGTTTGTGCCCCTTATCCAAGAAAGAGATTGAGGAGATCTTACAATTCCATATTCTTCAGCAGTTGGAAGTCTGATGTATGCCATGGTTTGTACGAGGCCAAATATCGCACATGCGGTAGGTGTGGTAAGTCATTTTCTTTCTAACCCTGGAAAGAAACATTGGGAGGCAGTTAAGTGGATTTTCAGGTATCTTAAAGGTACTTCAAAATCAAGTTTGTGCTTTGGGGGAGCTGATTCAGTCTTGGAAGGCTATACAGATTCAGATATGGCCGGAGATCCTGATGGAAGAAAATCAACCTCAGGATATGTTTATACTTTTGCAGAGGGGGATGTGTCATGGCAGTCAAGATTGCAGAAGTGTGTTGCACTATCCACAACTGAAGCAGAGTATATTGCTGTAGCGGAAGCTGGAAAAGAAATGTTGTGGCTAAAGCGGTTTCTCCAAGAACTAGGGATAAATCAAACAGAGTATAAGATACATTGTGATAGTCAAAGTGCAATTGATTTAAGCAAAAACTCAATGTATCATTCTCGGACAAAGCACATCGACATTCGCTATCACTGGATACGCGAGGTGATGAATCAACAACTATTGAAACTAGTGAAGATCCATACGAAGGAGAATCCAGCAGACATGTTAACAAAGGTGGTCACTCAAGAAAAGTTAGAGCTGTGCAGAGACATAGTTGGAATAACTTTCAAATAGTAGCTGCGTTGGAATGCAGCTGAAGGGGGAGAATTGATAAGTTCAGCTGCTGCCAACTACCAATTCTAGAAGTCCACCATTGTTGAAGCCACCAACCCATTCTAGAAGCCACCATTGTTGAAGCCTCCATTGTTGAATGAAGAATTCAACCACCAACCACCTTCTTTAAGGCTATAAATAGAGCCTTATGTTTTACACAGAAACATCAATCCAGAGAGATTGAAATACAATCCAGGAAGAGATTGTGAGAACAAAAAGAGAGTTTGGTGAGGTTTTTTTGTAGAGAGAAATTCTTGGTGTAAATTCACTGTAATTCTATTCTTGTGAAATAGAGTTGTTTTTCCTCCCAAATAATCTTCATATTGATCTGAGAATCACAACACTCTTTAATGTACTGACAGTTCCAATTCATGAATTGAGTAATTTATATGCCATATGATTAAATAGATGTCTTGATCTTTTAGTATCCAATTCAGCATAAAGTGACTACACTATATAAGATGCTTGTATCGTGGAACTTTGCCCTTAAAGTTCTCTATATTTGAGAGTAACAGCCTTGTTATATGAGCTTTGATGTTTGTGAGATGTTTCACAGGGTTTATGTTGCAGCAAAAACCTTTTCTATCCATTGATCTTGATTGTCTGTCCAAATTTAAGCTATATGCAACAAAGCTTTTCAAAAGTTCCAGTGTAGAATGCTTAGGTTGAAAACTGTTTTAACGTTAAAAGTTTGACATTTGGAATCCTCATGAAATACGAAGTTGCATTTATCTGGAAATGGATTAGTATGTTTAAATTCATATTTCAGATGGTAAAGCATACATTTTCCGCAAAAGCATGAAGTTCATTATCTGTTCCATTCTCAATTTTATGTAGCTATTCATGATATCTTTTTAGTGTTGATAGAATAGATTTTCACAAAAGCTTGCTTAGCATCCTGTATATTGCCACTTGAACTTTGTTTCATATATATTTGAAACATTTAAGCCTACAGTGTGCAGGGATTAACTTCCCTGCAATAGTTGTGTTTAAACGGCTATTTCTAATTTTTATTATTGCAGTATTGTATATCCTCGGTTGCTTTATCTTTACCTCATATCCCACTTGTGTGAAACTACTGGGCTTGTTGTTGTTGTTACTAAGAAATATTCACCTCGAAATGGAAACCTGGTTTTTTTCCCCCTAGACTGTTTTTCTTCAAGAATTAAACACATGCTGGGACTTAAATAGTGTCCTGAGATTATTCACTTAATGTGCATGCTATTAGTGCAACTTTTGAGTATGTTGTATAGCCCTTGCACTCACTAGTCTTGACTACCCAGTAGCTTTTTTAATCCTCAAGTATTAGGCATTATTTCCGTGCATAGGTCATTTTGTTTAAGACAGTTAAGCTTGGAGTTATCTGAGAAATCCTCCTTTATCCTATTGAGCAAAGAGGGCATTTCATTAGATAGCAGTGTCTTAAATATCTTCTATGCTCGAATAGAATTCTTTTGTCAATTAGACTGATACTTAAAACCAAGTATGTATGTACGCAGTGGTATCTAGGTTTTGCTTGCGCGCACCTTGAGTAATTCCACCAGCTACCTGCTAGGTCACACCAACACATGTGGTGATTAGACTAATGGAAATAAATCACCATGTGTTTTTATCTCCACTGAGATTTGAACCTAAAACCTCATGGTTTTCCTCCGATTTCATTGACCATTAGGCCAAACTCTTGAGTGCGAAACCTAGTACTTTATTTCAAAAGATAAGAGTGTCGCGCCCCCTTTTTCTCCCTCCCCTTTTAGGGGAGGAAAAGGTCCGGGTTTTCGACATTTTTTGGGGTAATAACTCATTTCCTTTTGGGAATTGGGTATTTTAAAGAGTCGCCACCTAATGAATTATGGTGCGTTAGGGCACCTAGAGCGATTAACTCTTGGATTGGTTTGCATTACCAGAGATTTAGGGTAAGGGGTCGAAATAACTTTGAGGGAAAGGTGTTAGGCACCCCTCTTGGTCCACAACTGTGGGTCCCAGCTGAACTTATATTTATGAATTAGTCCATTAACAAATAAGTAGTTAAAATAAATAAATAAAGCATATTGGGCATTGTATGACTCAAATAATAAGACACAGAATTTGAACAAGTTGTGTGCATAAAAAAAGTAAAGTTCTTAAGCAAAGGGGATCTAGGAAGAGGGGTCCTGGGTTGGTTAGCCTACAGGATCACCCCACGCAATGCCCGGTAAACACTCATCAATGAGGGGCTACACGTGACATTAGCGCGTAGTCATCATATCTCGTTCTACCCAAGTCCCTACCCTTGGTCATAGCCTAAAGCGTTCTAATAATCTTGGTGATGTCCTAAGAGTGCACTACCCGTCCCTTCCTTGTGGTCATGGAGGTTTTTAGGACCTCTAAAGCTGGGCAGTTCTAGACAACCCCTAAGGTGCTTAAAAGGAGAAAATTCTAGGCGACAGACAAGAACAATTTAGGACGGCATATAAAGCAAGTTAGAGGCTCACGGTTACCTCCTCAAGCATATCACATAAGTGCACGTCTTCAAACAACATTCAAACACTTAAGAAAATAAATCCTAGAACATGATATCTAAGTGAGCAGATGTTATAAAGTACTGAATTAGGACAATATGTGAAGGATCCTATTTAACTTGCCTACTGATTAGACCTGTTAAATCTTAACAACTTCAAGTAGTAGAAATACAGTTTCGGAGTTGCAGAATTTAAACTCGCCCTATAGGCTTGCCTAAACGCTGAATAATGGTGTCCCAAGGGCATGATAACTATGTTTGATATAGTAAAATAGTGGGCAAATTTTAAAAACGGACTCTTGAATTCCTATAGGTATGCTTTCTAATAGTAAATTAGGGTAGTACTCGAAAGAATTCATTTAAGGAAAACAAACCACTGATTAGACCAGTTTCGAAGTGAACTAACATGAATTGAACTGAGTTATTTGAACTAAACTGATTTTGGATTTACAGGCAGAATTTCTGATGTTGTTCCTTATAAGCATGATATCTAGTTGTTAAGAGTTGAAGTTAGAAACTTGTAGGCATGATATTTTATGAAAACAAATATAATTACCCGTTATAACAGAGGTTGAACTTGATCACATTCTATAAACATGGTATCTACTTTGAAGTTGATTTTAAAACCTATAGACATGATTTCTATTATCGCAACCACTTGAAACCTATAAGCATGATTTCTAACATGGTAAAGCAAACATAGCAAATATAAAATCCTATAGGCATGGTTTCTACCCATATTACCCCACAAAATATGTAACTACCCACCCCCTTTTCACTAATCACCCCAATATTCGTTTACAAATTATTACAAATCAGATGAATGAATTACATAAATGGATAAAAAAAAAAGAAGTTACACTATAGGGAGCCTGAAACAGGCCCAAGTGATTTCCCAAACCTCCAATAGCCTCATATGCCATTTTCATAGACAATATCATTGTCTAGGTGCGTCAGAGTTCCCTAAGGATCTCAAAGGATCCCGGGCAATGCTCACACCTAGACTTTGTAACCAAATTGAGTAAGTGCAGTGTGGAAGGGTCAGCCTCAGTATACTAGAGTTCAGAGGGATCTCAAAAGGATCCCAAGGCAGTACACACACTGGAGGGGGCAGAACCTAGGGACTTAGGAGTAGAGTGAGAGTACTTGACATAGTTTGAAAGGGTTTCAGTAGGAAAACAGTGTTAAAAGAGATTTGCTTGAAATAGATTTGTAAAAACAACATAGTGAGTTATTAAATAAGACAATTTTGAAAAGGGTAAGGTGATCAACAATCAACAAACCAAATACAGAACCAGAAGAGGTTCATCGGCACTTCAATACATGGAATCAAACATGTACACACATTCACCCAGGGGTAATGGGGGATTTGGGGTAAGTATAGGGCACATAGTAAGCACATATGCACATGGGTATAGAATCAGATAAGCCTTGAAAGGGGTTCAAGGGATTTTAAGGTACAACATGAACTTCAGAGTTAATACATAATCAAACAGATTTAGGATAGCCAACTACTTTACATAGGAAGGTGCATGCCAGAAATCAGAGAAACATAGTCATATTGGGGTATATTAGAAAGGGATTCATGAGCAGGCTAATCCTAAGGGGATATATTTAGAAGCATGCAGTAAAGAAGACAGTGAAGTAGACATGTTAGTTGCTGGTTGAACAACAAAATCATAGATAGAAGCATATTAGAAACATGACAAATTGAAGTAGTAGGATAAGCATATTGTTTTGGGACTTGAAGTGAAATTAGAACATACCAGTAAAGAGATAGTAAACACAAAGTGAAAGAGAACCCAATAGTTAGCCTTGGCTTGCATCCGGCTAACTTAGAACAATAGTAAGTAACACAAAAGAGAGCAGAAAACTTTGAGTGAAAGAGAGAGAGAGAGTTTTGAACCAATGTGTTCGTGTATTATATTAATAAAAGAGCAGGGTACTTATAGTTTGAAAACAGGTAGAAAATAAGGCAAGAATCAAAGTTCAGCAATAATCATGGAACCATGTACTAATTAGAATCAAATCAATGCAAGTACTCCCTTAATTAAGGAGTAATTAACTAACGGTAAAGAGTAGGACATGTTTAAGGAAAGAAAATCAAGCAAGGCATTAGGTACAAAATAGACAATGAGGGGTAAAACACAAGGAAATAGTTAGTGAAGAATCAACAAATAACACGGTTAACCAAATAAGGTAAAAAAACTAAATAAGGTTGCAGAATATGGAAATAATCGAGAATCAGCATATAGCAAATCAGTGAATCAAGGACTCGAAATAATACTGATTTAAGGAGGTTCCCATGAATAAGCAAATAAGCCAAGTTTAAACAGGAAGAATCGAAGGTCTAAAGGAAAGTTTTCAAATCAAGCCAAGAAACAAGGAACTTAGAATCAATCAAAGAGAGAGTCATAAGTCAGTGTTTAGCATATAAATAAAGTAAGACAAGGATAACGATAGGTCGACACATAACTCTAGCAAGCACAAAAGTTAAACAATATTGATTCGATGAGAGAGAGACAAGTCTTGAACAGTCAAGATGAACACAAGCACATAGAATCAATGTAAGTTAGGCTAAGAAACTCAGTAGAAACATATTCAAGGCAAGATGGTCACAGAAACTCAAAAACGAGAACTGGTCAGTCATGCTGGTACACAGAACCAAACGAAGAAACCTAGAAAATTAGGGCTTTCAACATAGACGAGTTAAAGATATAGTAAAATCATAGATCAGTCAAAATGTGCAAGAAATAGAAGTTTAAATACAAAGAATTACACTACAACAAATTAGACCTATGACGACACTTTATAAGTGTATTATTTAGTTAAATAAGTGTCACTAATTCATTAACCGACATTTATTTTACATTTAGCTTAAATGTCGGAAATTTTGGGGTTAGGAATTTTTTGATATTTAATTAAATTTTGGCAAAAGTTTTACGACATTTATTTTACGTCATTTAGGTAAATGTCACATAGAAATTTACCACATTTGAGCTAATGTCACTAAATAAAGAGTGACATTTATTTCTAGACTTTTATTAATGTCAGCGTGATGAGTTTCAAGCACATTCTGTTTTGTTTCCAACATATTTAGAAGTGTCCATGTTTACATGAAGCCCTAATCCAAATTCAAATTGTATATCCTTCAAATGTAATCCACCATAAACAATATAAACTGAAATCAATATTTTGAAGAAAGAAGTCCTCAATATCTAATAGAATAATATATGTACTCTTTACAATAAACAATGTCATGATAAAACTATTTATCAATATTCAGGCAAAATCTAACTATTCGATCTTTGAACAACAAGAGATGTCTTCAATTCTTCAACTCCTCTTTCACTCTTTCTACACTTCCTTCCAAAGATCCCTTTCTCATTCACTTGTGTATCTATCTATTTGATAGCTATTGACAAAGATAAGAAAGACGGGCCGATTTAGCAGTAACCTATAATTTCAAAACAATTAGTATGAACAATTTCGCATAGTGAACTTTAACAATGCAATTTCTTTATAAGCATCATCTCCATAAGTTACCTTTCATTTCAACAAGCACAAATAATCATGAGTTGAAAACAAAAAACATTAATAGAGAATTATCCATCAAATATAGAAGGACATTACCGTAAGAAGCTTAGACTCTCGACGTGCTAATTATGACTCCATATCATACATAAAAAGACTAAGTACATGCCATGAATAATTTTATTTTTCAGCTTGACAGCCATGACCACCGAAAACTGATGAGAGTTGCCTCATATATTCATATAATTGGCAACAATGTCATTCTCACAAGAACAACATATTCCCTACCAATCAATCATCTGAATTTCTTTGAAGGAAAACACCAGTAACATTCATCACTATACATTAAATTTAGATTATGACTTACTTATTTAAAGCAATATGGAGAATATAACAAAATTAACCTTAATGCTTTATAGAAAAAAATTAGCTTTAGTGAATATATGAAAGCACATAACAAAAGTATCACAAATTTTGAGAAAGTACCAAATGTGTAGGCAAACGACCTCATCAAAACCGTATCATAAATCTCTAAATATCATAATTAAGCCACATGATTTTTGTAAAGAACCTCAAGGACAGTGTAAAACATTCAAGAAGCAAACTCAAATCGTCCTGGATCTGTACAGATCTAAGAGGTATAGAAAAGAAATTAGGGTTTAGAAAGAACCCATATAGAGACAAAGAAACCTGTCCAGAAACCCAAGGATCGTAGCAAATACAACATAATTTTGCTTGAAATCACAGTGGAGTAGCCAAGAACAGGCGGGTGACGAACCCTAGATGCAAGTCGGCATGGCCCTGGGCCCTTGAAGACCTTAGAGAAGGCAAGCATGGCATTAGAGGAGCCATTGGAGGCTTAAGAGACGATGAGAGGTCACTGGAGATGGCCGGAGATGGGAGGTCAGCGATTGAAGATTAGGGTTACGTTGAGAGTGTTTTAAGAGCAGAGAGGATCTTAGGGCGGCGGCGCGTAGAGAAATGGTTAGGGTTAGGAGTCGTTTAGAATTAAAAAGGAAAGAATGAACGGGGGCCGTTGATCTTTTAGATCAACGGCCAAGATCTGATTGGTTTTGGGTCGGGTAGGTGTAATTAGGGCCTGGGTCGGGTATTTTAATCCGAAATTGGGCTGGGGTATTGGGTTTAATTGAGGCTAAAATTGAAATATAATTTGGCTAATTTTTAAATAGCCAATTTAACCCTATATAATTTATAATAAATAATAGATGATTTCTAAAAAATAATTTCATGTACATGATTTAAAATAAATATTTAATATTTTAAAAAATATAGAAGATTATTTTATGCATATAAAACATAATTGTACATTAATAAGTCTAATATTGCAATTATATGCAAATTGGCTATAAAATATAAATGTAATTATAAAAAATGCACAAAACATATTTAAGCAATATTTTGGCATAAATATAGGATTTAGATGATTAAATTATCAAACAATAATTTGAAGGATAACTATTGAAAATTTTATAAGTGAAAAAGAAAGAAATAAATCAATTTAAAACCTTTTAAAATTATAGAAAAATTATAAAGACCTTGTGCATGCTTATATGTGCGTATATATACTATTTTGAAAGTATTTATGTATATTAAAAATATATAGGGAAAACTGGGTATCAACAGCTGTCCCTCTTTACCCGGGAAGGATGTAAGAGTTTCGGGTAAAGAAATGATGGCCAATTTTGACCGGACGGGATGTTTTGAAAGACAGAGGCTGGACTCCGGTCTTCAAACTGCCTACATATCCCTGGTTTTACAGAAATCAGGCCATGTGTAGTTCTCATCTGCGGAATATGCCGATGAAATTATTGCAAGAGCGGACACGCGATGCAGAAGTGGCTATGGTGAGCGATTAAGGCTCAGGACAGTTTGAAGTAACTAGAGAGAGATCGCTCCTGCTAGGATAGTGGTTGCTTACTGGTTACCTGCAGATAAAAGATGCCACAAATATGTTTGAGAAATTTAAACATGATGCAAATTCCCTTTGGACCATAAAGGTTGTCTTCGGACGGTTAAAGATGACGTCCTAGGCCATGAATTGCTTAGTGAGGGATTCATAGGCCATGAAATAATGTTCTCGGTCCATGAAGATGGTTCCTCCGAACCATGACGCCTTTGAACAATGATATGCAAGTTCGAGAGATCTTCAAGCCATGGCATAGTGTCTTCCAGCTATGAGGATGCTGCCTTTAGACTATGACGCCTTCGGATAGATTGGCGATATCTAAGCCCATGATATGCAATAATATGATATTAACAAGACAAGGCTTAGTCTGGAGGGCAGACTTAGCCCGACAGAAGAGCAAATAGACAGTGCTAGAAATAGAGCAAAATTTGTGTGAAAAGGGACGGTGCTTAGTCCTCATACAAATAAGGAGGCAGGGATTAGCCTCGTGCAGGTAGGGAGGTAGGGATTAGCCTCATACAAATAGGGAGGCAAGTATTAGCCTCATGCAGATATGGAGGCAGGGATTAGCCTCATGCAGGATGGAGGCAGGGATTAGACTCATGCAAATAGGGAGGCAAGGATTAGCCTCATGTAAGTAGGGAGTCAAGGATTAGCCTCATGCAGGTATAGAGGCAAGGATTAGCCTCATGCAATTAGGGAGGTAGGGATTAGCCTCATGCAAATAGGGAGGCAGGGATTAGCCTCATGCAGGTATGGAGGCAGGGATTAGCCTCATGCAAGTATGGAGGCAAGGATTAGCCTCATGCAGGTAGGGAGGCAAGGATTAGCCTCATGCAGGTATGGAGGCAAGGATTAGCCTCATGTAGATATGCAAGTAGTAGGTAAAAGTAGCATATGTCTTAGCTGAAGATGTATATTCGGTGTCTGATGGCCTGATTGATAGTGATCTTTCTATATGGATGTTATCGTTACGTCGGATGTGCCTGCGTTCAAAGAAAAATTGTAAGTTTTGTGGGGGGAAGGTTGGTTCATGCTTCTGTCGGCTAGCTTTGCTTTGCTCCGTTTTGAAATCCTTTCAAGTTCCCCTGGGTGACACCTAACTGCTATGAAAATAGAGTTTTCGAAAATATGCAATTTGATAAAAAAATAGAGTTATTTCAGAAATATATTGATACATTTGATGAACTAGTGACTGTAACACATTTCAAAGGCATTGAAGCTCTCTTATATTGGAATTTTGAGGGTCCTCCTCAAAATTCTGCCCCAGTTTGGTAGATGATCTTTGACTGTTTGCGGATAATAGGCCTTGCTGAATCTTCTTCGGAATTTTGAGAATCCTTCTCAAAATTCTTCCCTAGTTTCTTAACTGATTGGCATGTGATGGCGTTGGCTGGACTTGCTCCGGAATTTTGAGGGTCCTCCTCAAAATTCTGCCTCAGTTTCTGAACTTGGGGAGGAAATGAAAATTTTATTATGATATTACCGAACCCATAAGGCTGCCTACGTATCCCTTCTTAAACGGGAATCAGGTCAAGCGTAGTTCAATTACATCAGAAAAGAAATGTAAAATAATCTAGGCATAGTATCTCTTGACTGCGTCTGAATTGATTAGTTTTGGCCAGACTTCTCCGTCCATTTCTGCAAGTATAAGTGCTCCTCCTGTTAGTACCCTGTGAACCATGTACGGACTTTGCTAGTTGGGAGAGAATTTCCCTTTGACTTCATCTTCATGCAGGAAGATTTTCTTCAATACCAGCTGCCCTGGTGCGAACTGTCTTGGTTTGACTCTTTTGTTGAAAGCTCTAGACATTCTGTTTTGGTAAAGTTGGTTGTGACATACTGCATTCATACTCTATCTATCGATAAGGGCCAATTTTTCATAGCGACTCTTTATCCACTCTACATCGCTGAGTTCAACATCCTGTATGAATCTTAAAGAAGGAATCTCCACCTCGGTTGGGATGACAGCCTCGGTACCATAAACTAGCATGTAGGGAGTTGCCCCGGTTGATGTACGAACCATGGTGCGGTACCCCAATAGAGCAAAAGGTAGCTTCTCATGCCATTGTTTGTGGTTCTCTACCATTTTCCTAAGTATCTTCTTAATATTTTTGTTGGCGGTTTCTACGGCTCCATTCATCTAAGGTCTGTAGGTTGTGGAATTCTTGTGCTTGATTTTTAAAGTTTCACACATGGCCTTCATCAAATCACCATTGAGATTGGTGGCGTTATCAGTAATAATAGACTCGGAAATCCCGGATCGGCAAACGATACGATCCTTGACAAAATCTGCAATGACTTTCTTGGTTACAGCTTTGTAAGATGCAGTCTCTACCCATTTTGTGAAGTAATCAATGGCTACCAGAATAAACCTATGTCCGTTTGAAGCAGTGGGTTCAATTGGACCAATAACATCCATTCCCCAGGCAGCGAATGGCCAAGGTGAGCTCGTTGTATTGAGCTCATTTGGTGGCACTTTTATCATGTCGACATGCACTTGACATTGAAAGCATTTGCGGATATACTGAATGCAATCCGTCTCCATGGTCATCCAAAAGTAATCTACCGTGAGTATCTTCTTAGCCAAGATGAAACCATTCATGTGTGGGCCACAGATCCCAACATGCACATCCTCAAGTAGGTTAGAAGCTTCCTTTGCGTCAACATATCTTAGTAAACCCAAATCAAGAGTTCTTCTAGACAAGTTCCCTCTACTGTGGAAGAAGTGATTTGACAATCCCCAGAGTGTGCGTTTTTTAGTGTAATTTGCATGCTCCGGGTATTCTCCTTTTGATAAGTACTCTTTGATGTCATGGAACCAAGGCTTTCCATCCGCTTCTTCCTCGACATGAGCACAATATGCTGGTTGATCATGGATCCTTATCGGAATGGGGTTAATGTAATTCTTATCTGGATGTTGTATCATAGATGACAAAGTGGCCAATGCACCAGCAAACTCATTCTGAATTCGGGGCACATGTAGAAATTCTATCTTAATGAACCTCTTTCTCAATTCTCGCACACGATGCAGATATGGCAATATCTTGGAATTCTTGGTGGCCCACTCTCCTTGTACCTGGTGCACACGCAAATCTGAGTCACCGATCACTAACAACTCCTGAATGTTCATGTCGACTGCCATATTGAGTCCTAGTATGCAGGCTTCATACTCTGCCATGTTGTTGGTGCAGGAAAATCTGAGTTTAGCAGACACCGGATAATGCTGACCCATTTTTGATGCCAAAATTGCCCCAATGCCTACTCCTTTGAAATTTGCAGCTCCATCAAAGAATATCCTCCATCCGTCATATGCTTCGGTAATGTCTTCTCCAACCAATGATATTTCTTCATCAGGAAAATACGTTTTCAAAAGTTCGTATTCTCCTCCCACCGGATTTTCAGCAAGATGATCTGCCAATGATTGTCCCTTGACCACCTTTTGAGTTACATAGACAATATCGAACTCACTTAATAGTATCTGCCATTTAGCTAACTTCCCAGTAGGCATGGGTTTTTGAAATATGTACTTCAGAGGATCCATCCTGGATATGAGGTATGTAGTGTAGGCACATAAGTAATGCCTCAACTTTTGAGTTGTCCAGGTCAAAGCACAGTAAGTGCGCTCAAGCAGAGAATACTGTGTTTTATAAGGTGTGAACTTCTTACTCAAGTAATATATGGCTTGCTCCTTTCTTCCTGTCTCATCATATTGTCCCAAAACACATCTTAAGGCTCCATCTAATATAGATAGATAGAGTAGTAAAGGTCATCCTGGTTCTGGCGGGACCAGAACTGGTGGTGTGGACAGGCACTCCTTGATCTTGTCAAAAGCTTTATGACAATCCTCTGTCCAGCTTGTTTCAGCATCCTTCCTCAGCATCTTGAAGATGGGTTCACATATGACTGTGGACTGTGCTATGAAGCGATTGATATAGTTGAGATGTCCTAGGAAGCTCATCACGTCCTTTTTGCTCTTAGGTGGTGGTAACTCTTGAATAGACTTGACTTTAGACAGATCTAGCTCGATCCCTCGACGACTGACGATGAATCCCAATAATTTTCCTACGGGAACCCCGAATGCACACTTTGCGGGGTTTAGTTTCAAATTATACCTCCTTAACCTGTCAAAGAACTTTCTCAGGTCCGCTATGTGATCTGCGGCCCTTTTGGATTTGATAATGACATCGTCCACATACACCTCTATTTCTTTGTGTATCATATCATGGAAGATGGTTGCCATGGCTCTCATGTAAGTGGCCCCAGCATTCTTTAGATCGAATGGCATCATCTTGTAACAGTATACACCTCACGGTGTGATGAAAGCTATTTTCTCTGCATCTTCTTCATCCATCCAAATCTGGTGATAACCCGCGAAGCAATCTATGAAGGATTAGAGCATGCTTGGCACAGTTGTCAATCGGGATGTGTATATTTGGCAATGGGAAGCCGTCCTTGGGACTTGATCTATTTTAATCCTGATAGTCAACATATACTCGAACCTTCCCATCCTTCTTCGGAACTGGCACAATGTTAGCTAACCAGGTTGGGTACTCAACTACCCTGAGAACTTTGGCTTTGATCTGCTTGGTAACTTCTTCCTTGATTTTCAGGCTCATGTCTGGTTTGAACTTTTGGAGTTTCTGCTTGACTGGCGGACACATGGGATTAGTGGGCAACTTGTGAGCCACTATAGATGTGTTCAGACCGGTCATATCGTCATATGACCATGCGAAAATATCCCCATACTCTTTTAGGAAGCGAACGTACTCTTCCTTCTCGGTTGGTGACAAGTAAATGCTGATGCGGGTCTCCTTGAGGGTCTCGGCGTCTCCTAATTTTACTGCTTCAGTCTTGTCCAGATTGGACTTGGGCTTATTCTCAAAATTTTCAACCTCCCTGACAATTTCCTCGGGTATCTCATCTTCTTCATCTAAATCACTGTTCTCATGTTGCATTGCCTTATTACATGTCATAGTCACTGGTTCATCAAGAAAAGTAATAATAACGCTGTAGAAAGGAAAGTGTAAAGATAGTAGTGAATAATAAAGAGCAAATGCATTTGATTAAAACTGAAAAATCGTCTCGACAAAGTACGGCTCGATGAATCGAGCATTTATTTTGAAACAAGTAAAGCTTAAAACAAAATTACGGGAAATCTTAAATGCCTAGAATGGCTATAGAAGTAAATTCTGCCAAGCTACCCAAGGACTCGACGGGCTCGAGATGGTGTGGCGGTCCAGTTTCTGAGAACAACTCCCTTCTTCACAGTCTGAATATTGAGGCTTTCTTCCTCCTCCTCCTCAATTATGGCACTGTAGTCCATGCCTTCATCCTCCAAGAATAAATTTTTCAACCCAGCTAGTGCTTCTTCTTCTGCGGTTCCCCATATCGTATCAGCTTGGTGAAAAACTTGTTCTAAACGCGGCACTAGCTTCTCAAGAGGGTAATATGGTCCATGCCATGGAGGCGACCAATCTTTGTACTCTTGCCATGCGTACTAGTATCCGAGCCCAAAGGTGGTACCATGATTTTTCAGCTGTATCGGTTTAGTGATACCTTGAAGGTTCTTTCCCAATCCTTTGTCGGGTTCATATCCAGACCAAGCTAGTATGATTTCTATTTTGCTACTCCACCATTTATCTTTCTCGATGGCATTGACACGTTCAATGTGATGATAGGTCTCCCCCCTAGCCTTCTTCTATTTCCAATGGCCAGGATGGTGTGACTAGTGTAAATGGGGTTACTTCCGTCTCTGTGAATGATTACCTCCTGGTGGTTCCATTCAAACTTCACGGCTTGATGTAGTGTGGAAGCACGGCTCCAGCGACATGGATCCATGGTCGGCCTAACAGAAGGTTATATGAGGCCGGTATATCGAGTACCTAAAATTCAACGTCGAACCAAGTTGGCCTCATCTGCAAGCAAAGATTTATTTCCCTGATCGTGGCCCTTTGGGACCCATCGAAAGCTTTCACATTGATGCTTCCTACTCGTATTTCATGGAAACCTTTGTCCAACCTTTTAAGAGTGTCCAATGGACAAATATTTAGGCTTGAACCTCCATCAATCAGGACCCTAGCAATGAACTTGTCTTCAAATTGCACCATAATATGCAATGCTCAATTGTGATTCAGACCCTCATGTGGTAGCTCATCTTCATGGAAGATGATCTTATGACTTTCTAGTACTTGCCCAACCATATTGGCCATTTCTCCACCGGTGATGTTATTGGGTACATAAGCCTCGTTCAACACTTTTATCAAAGCGTTCTTGTGTGCCTCTGAATTTTGCAATAGTGACAGGATAGATATCTGAGCAGGGACTTTGCTCAGATGGTCAACAACAGAATACTCCTTTGCCTGTACTTTTCTCCACATGTCATCTGGCCCAGTCTCAATGATAGGCTGCCTAGTAATGGCATCCTTACTTGATCCTCCCAAATGTTTCGGTGTATAGACTCTTCCAGTTCTAGTCATTCTTTGTGCGGCGTCAGATTCCTCTACCTTGGCCCCCTTTTCGCCGAGCTTCAGCAACATAATCCCAGGGTATTGCTTTTGAGTTGAATGGGGGTGTGGTTGATACTGTCACAGTAAAAGGTGTGACCACTTCTACTTCAAATGGAGCGGGGGTGGTTGTGGGCGGAACCACCTCTACCTTGAATGGAGCTGATGCAGTTACTTCAACCTCGATTGGTGACTGAGTCTGTACCAAAATAGGAGTAAGTATGACTGCAACTTTAAAGTTATCGCCTTCTCGAATAAGCCCAATCGAACCCTCAGGGTCCCATTCTTCATTCATTTCTATCACATGTACACCATTACCTCTATGATTAGGGAGGGGATTATTGCGGACATTAGGTGCGGCTTCCTTCACCTGTATGACCTTGTTGTCAATTAGCGTCTGGATCTTATCCTTCAAGGTTTGGCACTCAGCATTGGTGTGCCCTTTCATACCAGAATGGTACGCACAAGTTTTGTTAGGATTGACCCATTGGGATGGGTTTTCTATGGCCACAGCGGGAATAGAAGTGATGTAACCCGCGGCTTTCAACCTTTCATACAATTGGTCGATGGGCTTAGCAATGGCGGTGTATTGTCTGAGTAGCTTGCGGTCGAAGTTGGGTCTTGGTCTTGGAAAGTTTTAGCGAGTTGGGGGTGATTGGAAATAGGATTGTTGGGAGTTATAAGTGTGATGGACAGTGGCTGGTAGGGAATATCTGGGAGATGAAGGTTGATATATAGGTGGTGATGCTTGGTATGTGGGTAGAGGTGTTTGATATGTAGGTGGAGGTGTTTGATATGTGGGAGGAGGTGTTTGATAGATAAGTGGAGATTTTGGAGCCTGGGCCACCAATACTACCCAAACATCTCTCTTCTTCGATATGCCACCTGCTTGTAATACTTTATTTTGTGGCTTGTAGTGCCTCAAAATTCGTTACCATCCCGCTTTTGATTCCTTCCTCGATCTTTTCTCAAGTTTGATGATATCAGAGAATTTGCGATTTTCGATAACCATCAACCTTTCATAATATTCTGGATCCCGTGCTCTAAAGAAGAATTTATTCATCTGTTCTTCGTCCAAAGAGGGCCTGACCTTGGCCGCTTCCTACCTCCAACGAGTAGCATATTTACGAAAAGTCTCAGTAGGTTTCTTCTTAAGATTCTGAATGTAGAAAATATTTGGTGCATTCTTTGTGTTGAACCTGAACCGGTCCATGAAATCTGATGCCATACTTACCCAATCGGACTATTTTTTGGGATCTTGGCTGATATACCAGGACAAAGTATCCCCAGTAAGACTCCTCATAAAAAGCTTCATCCGGATCTTTTCATCTTTCCCGACCCCGACAAGCTTGTCACAATAGGTCCTTAGATGAGCCTTGGGATCACCTGTGCCATCGAACATCTTGAACTTGGGAGGTTTGTACCCTTCAGGCAGCTCCACATCTGGTTGTATGCACAAGTCTTCATAGTTTAAACCTTTTATTCCTTTGTCACCTTCAACACCTTGAACTCGGCTTTTTAATGAGCATGTCCTTATCAGAGAAATCTGGTATATAAGAGACAAGTTGGATGGAGTGAGATACAGTTTCCACATATATCGGGTTGCTTTGATAGGTGCCAGGGACTTGGGTGTAATGATGGTCATTGGTGGAGTTTTGTGGATCAGGAATGGGTTGTGGTGTGTTTTGGGGAGTGTGGTATGTGGCGGTTGGTGGGTACTGGATTGGTTGATGGTGATGTTGTGGCAGAGTTGGTATTGGAAATGGATTGAGATTTTAGGGTGGAGTTGCGTATTGATTTGGTGCTGGAGGATTTTGTGGATGTTGGTTTTGTGTATTCTGAGGAGGTGCTGGGTTCTTTGTGTTCTGTTGGTGGATGTCGGGGACATTCAGGGTGAGTGACAAGTTTGCCAAGTTGCGAACCTGCTCAAGTTATCCTTGCAATTCCAATATCTTTTGTTCAAATCTTAGGACTAGATCAGTTGGGGCCGGAGTACTACGGCCATCTGAGGTTTCTGCGTTCTCAACATTCTCCTTTCGAATACCGCTTAAGTCATCCATTTTTGCTTTTCCTTTGCCTTTTGTGTTGCTTGGAGGATGAGGAGGTGGAGGGTCTCTAGATCTGGTATGATACGCTGATGAGACCAGTATGAGTGAACCAACCTAAGTGGATAGGAATAATAATAATAATAAGCAAAAACAAAAGGTAACAAGTTAGTGAGGATCCTGAAATGCTTGCACTATTTAAACACATATTGTAGAAATGTAAATTCGTGTCTTAATTTGGGAACCACGTTGTGCCAGAGGTAGGCCTAGAGAAAAATAAATTTGGAGAACTTTAAATGCCAATAAATGCTTCATTTCATAATATAAAAATAGATAAATCCTAAAACGACACTAAGAAAATAAAAAATAAGTCACTACTGGCACTTGGCCTTATTACATTTTAGGAAAGCAAAAAAGTCTAGCCTATTTGGTCCCAGAAGGACCTTTCTCAGGTTGAATGCTCTCGTTGATCAAAACCTCCAGTTCGCATAGGTTCACCAGTAAAAATGCCTTTGCCAAATGTTCTCCTTCATTTCCCCCAGCGTTCTGGCAGTCGCTGACTCTCTTCCTCACTTTCCCTTTCAATTCCAATAGGTTGTATTCCAGATATTCCAGTTTCTCGCTAGATTTGGTGGCCCTCTCTTTCCATTCATTGATTTTGTCATTTGATGGAAGATTCCTCCACCAGTATAACAAGAGTGAGGGTGTGCTAACCATACCGAAGCTGGGGACCTCGTTTCTCATTGTCTGCAAAATAAAAGGGTTAGGTCTTACCCTCACTAGACTCGACTATTTATACATTCATGATTAGCGTATTGGCATTTAGTTCTCCAAATTAATGCACAGAACGTGGTTGTGTCCGTTGGGATTATGGAAACCCCGGTGAACTTTGGATAAGGTTTATCTTAAAGAATCATTACGTGGACAACATAACTGATCCGACTAGGTTTGACCATGATTCATGCACAATTTCGATCAGAGTAAGGCTACTATGGGGTTCTAGAGAGGTACCCTCAAGCTGACAACTTGAGGGGAAGGCACGGAACCGTCGACTGCACTGCTGATCGACTCGTTTTACCACAAATAAGCCTTTCCGAATTTAAGTGTAATAAATAGGAAGAGTGCAACCACTCATTTAAGCGTAGCTATAGAATTTGATACGCACGAGTGGAATATGATGTGGACCATGATATATGCAGCAATATAGTCAAGTATTTGCACGTAAAATAAATAAATACAGTATTTAAATAATTGAAATACAGTTACAGAAAAAGAAAACAAAGAGAAAAGTCAGTTTCATGAATAAATGCTTAAAATAGGCAGTTAAGTTCAAATAAGGGGAAATGGTACGGGATAAAACATGCTTGGACTAATTTGTAAGAAAAATAAATTCGTTATGGTAAGAGCCTAAAGGTATCCCCAGCAGAGTCGTCATGCTGTCGCGCCACCTTTTTCTCCCCCCCCCCTTTTACGGGGAGGAAAAAGTCCGGGTTTTCGACTTTTTGGGGGGTAATAACTCATTTTCTTTTGGGAATTGGGTATTTTGAAGAGTTGCCACCTAACGAATTATGGTGCGTTAGGGCACCTAGAGCGATTAATCTTAGATTGGTTTGTATTACCAGAGATTTAGGGTAAGGGGTCGAAATAACCTTGAGGAGAAGGTGTTAGGCACCCCTCTTGGTCCACAACTGTGGGTCCCGGCCAAACTTATATTAATGAATTAGTCCTTTAACAGATAAGTAGTTGAAACAAATAAATAAAGCATATTGGCCATTGTATGACTCAAATAATAAGACACGGAATTTGAACAAGTTGTGTGCATAAAAAAAAAGTAAAGTTCTTAAGCAAAGGGGATTTGGGAAGAGGGGACGAATGTTTTTAAGAGAGGAAGATTTTAACACTCCTTAAATTTATAAAAGTTTCAAGATACGCTAATTATAGAACTAAATTATTATTATTACTATTATTTTTATCTTGTTTATAGTGATATATATATATACACACACACACACTTAAATAATTGGATATACAATTATGAAAATGTTAATAATTTTAATATTGTTAATTATTAAAGGTGGGTATCATTAATTAGCAGTTAAGTCACAAAAGAAAAAAAAAGTAGGTTGAAAACAAATAAAATAATTAAAAAAAATACAAAAGGCTTAAAGACTTGGAATAAGAATGAGCGTAATTCTCATTCAGAAAGGCAAGAAGCCTATTTCTAACAAACAAGGAAATAAAGAGGCGCAGAACACAAAAAAAAACACATACGCGGGGGTAGGAACAGAGGCGGACAGATATTGCAGCGAAAAAAATCCTAGGGTTCTTCATAACTCACTTATTCTTGAACTCAGGTATGTAAAATCCCCTATTGTCAATTACCCTACAGTAGTAATAGGTAAGAATAGAATAGTTAATTCCCTTCTCCCTCTATATCAACAATAGATTTCATATTTAGGTGTAGTACTTTAAAATTGATTAAAATACACTGATTGTTGTAGAAACAATTGTTTGACGGGTATAAATTTGACTGGAGTCTACGTATTGGCCCAAGGAGTATTGAGGTGAGTTGATATAACCCTTTACTAAAGTGGTTTAACTCACAAAAGCACGCATACAAGGTGTTTGATGAATTGCTTAAAAGAGTTTATCTTTATTTAATTAGAGGGAGTGAGTACCCATTAATTTAGAATTGTTCTAGCAAAAGTTTAGATGATCTATTATGCTATATGTGCTTAAATTTTCAGATTTTTGTGTAATTCTTATATGCTATTTTCATGTTGAAGATTATGAAGAAGAAAGAGTCTTTAGAAATATTTTTATATGTTTATTTCATTCTTATGCCATGCTTTACATTTAAGGGCACCAATATGAGCATGTACATAATGTTCTATAAAGAAAAGATTTAGACTTGAAAAAGTCACAAGGAAGAAGTTTTAGAAAGAAAAGATTTTTGGGGAGTATCCGTTATTCTGAGAAGGGGTCATCGTCCAGGCCGAGGGTCCTGACCAAGGCGTTGACTTCCTGAAACTACTTGTGCCAAAGTAGGGAGCACATGAGCCGAGGGTCTCGTTGCTGAGAATTTACTTAGCCATGCTAAGGTATGATACATGAGCGCTGAGAACCATGAAGCGAGTGGCACCTCGTGGATTGGACCTATTCGATCAGGTTGGGATCGAACCCGTGCTGATCACACGGTGACTGAGACAGAATTAAGTCAGGATAGTTGGAACTCCCAAAGTATAAAGTGAAGTAATTTTTTTGTAAAGAAAGAAAAAGAAAAGAATTTCTTTTAGAATATTCGTAAATTGCTATTATGCAATTATTTTAGAATTATTCTTATAAGCTTTATGTTTTACATGCATTTAGAACATTTGCTCGTAATGTATATGTTATTAAAGTTTCTCCTCCTGTTGTTGAGACTCACTGAGTACAATGGATGGTACTGACGTTCTCTTTTGGGAACCTACGTTGGTCTGCGGTACAACGTAGGAACTGGATTTGCAGGCGAACAGGTTACGAGTTAGGACTTCCTTCCCTTCCAGTGATATTGGTGAGCTCCGCTTTTGTTCGTGGAGTATTCTTAGAATCATTTTCATTTAGCTATTTCTTTGTTTATCTAGAGAACTGACCAGGAAATCTCATGTCCTGAGCAGTGCGTCAATTTATCAATAGAGGCTTCATAGACATAGTAATTGGGTTGAGATTCATATGTTATTTTATAATAACTTAGCAATAATTCAGTAGTTACAATGAATAAAGTTTTGGAGTTGATTTATTTAAATATTTCAATTAATCAAGAGTATTTGGTTAGAGTATTGCTTTGTTGCATATAAAGTGTGGAGCTATAATAGATTGAATAAGCAGAGATGGTTCGCTCGATCAGGTTCAGTGATCGAGTGCCGGTCTCGGCTTGTTTAGAAAATGGGTCGTGACAAACTTGGTATCAGAGCCTCAGGTTTATGGAGTCCTAGGGGTCTATGAAGCCGTGTTAGTAGAGTCTTGTTTATGTGTATGAAGCGCGCCATACTTATAAACAGGAGGCTACAAGCATTTAGGAAAAATCTTTTTTTTCATACTTTAGATCGTGCAGTAGAGCCTACCTCTAAGAAATTATCTAATGTATTCTTTTCTCCAAAACTCGCAGAAATGGCTCGTACTCGCAACTCTGACACCGACACTCAGGATGCTGCTCAAGAAACTATTGCTACTATTGTGGCTCGAGGCATAACTAAAAAGGCTCGAACTCAGAAAAGGAAGGGTAAATCCACAAGGGGGGTTCAAGAACCCCAGGTTGAACATGAAGAAGGGGTGGAGCATGATGAGCAAGTACCTCAGGATCCAACGCCAACCCCAACAACAGCTCTGACTCAAACAACTATATCCCCAGAGGTGGGTCAGATGTTCAATGCAGTCAACAGTGCTATGGAGATGTTTAAGGACTTTATGGCCAACCAGAACGAGAAAAGAGATAAGATTCCACCTCAAACAAATAGGCAGAACAATTCTGAGTCCTCAAGAGTGAATGAATTTCTGAAGTTGAGTCCTCAAGTGTTCCATGGTTCTATAGTTGATGAAGATCCAATGTTATGGATGGAGGGTGTTAAGAAAGCCCTCCGAGTGATGAAAGTATTTGATGACAAAGCTGTGGAGCTGGCTGCTTACCAGCTTAGAGATGTGGCTGGCGCTTGGTTTGAGATGTGGGAAAAAGAGAGAGATGAAGATGATGGTCCACCTACTTAGGAAGAATTTGAAGAGGCCTTCATGGGTAACTTTATCCCAGAAGAGGATATGGCAGCTAAGGCTACAGAGTTCGAACAGCTCAAGCAAGGGAATAAAAGTGTGCAAGAGTACTACATGGAATTCATAAGGTTAGCTAAGCATGCTCCTCACATGGTTAAGACAGAAAAAGCAAAGATTCGCAGGTTTGTTGGCGGTTTGGCTTACCACATTAAGGATAGGATACGACATCAGCTGCAGCGGTAGGAATGACAGCTTTCTCATCTGTTGTGGGGTTCGCCAAGCACTTAGAAAAAGACAGACAACAAAGGAGAGAAGAGAAAGAGCATAACAAGAAATCCCGGACAACGGGCAGGTTTAATGGTACATCCAGCAGAGGCAGAAGGGATTCCTCTAATAAGGAGTCATTAGCACCAGCTCAGTTCAGTCATCAGTCAGATGGTGGGTCTTCCTTCAGACGTACTCAGAGTAATGGAAATCAGTCTCGCCAGAATCAGAATTTTAGGACATCATCCTCACATAGCCAGAGTCATGCTGAGCAACATTCACACCAGCAAAGTCTTTGTGGAACATGTAAGCGGCAACATTCAGGTCAGTGCAAGCTCGGGTTTCATGGTTGCTACCATTGTGGAGACATTGGTCATATAAAGGCCAACTGCCCAAAGTTGCAACGTAATTTCAGTGGTGGATCAACTCGTCCTTCTAGTTCCTCAGCTACTGCAGTTGCACCACCTCAGGCTCGTGGTTCTCATAATCAGTCCGGGCATGGAGCAGGCAGAGGTGCAGACCGAGTTACTCAGGGAGGGGGACAACCCCGTTTATTTGCTACACTTGATCGTCAGAGTGCAGAGGCATCTGCAGAAGTTATTACAGGTATACTTTTAGTCTGCTCACATAATGCTTATGCCATAATGGATCCAGGTTCAACATTTTCATATGTGACTCCATACTTTGCAATTAACCTCGGACTAGAACCTGAACAACTTAGTGAGCCATTCCTAGTATCTACTCCAGTTGGCGAGTCAGTGAAAGTCACCAGAGTCTATAGAGGCTGTACAGTTTCAGTCCAAGGTCGCAACACCAAAGCTGATCTCATAGAGTTAGAAATGGTGGATTTTGATGTGATCATGGGTATGGATTGGTTGTCTTCCTACTATGCCATGTTAGATTGTCATGCCAAGATAGTCAGGTTCCAATTTCCAAATGAAGAAGTCTTAGAGTGGAAGGGTAGTTCAGCATCGCTTGTAGGTAAGTTTATTTCTTATCTTAAGGCACAACGAATGATCGGTAAGGGGTGTCTCGCCTATTTGGCTCACATTATTAATCCAGAATCAGAACCACCAGCTCTTCAGTCAGTGCCAATTGTTAGAGAATTTCCAGAAGTTTTCCCAGATGACCTTCCCGGACTTCCTCCCGAAAGAATCATAGACTTCGGCATTGATCTCATGCCAGGCACTCAGCCCATATCTATACCTCCCTATAGGATGGCTCCAGCAGAACTTAATGAGTTGAGAGAACAGTTGAAAGACCTTCTTGACAAGGGCTTCATCAGGCAGAGTGTTTCACCGTGGGGGTGCCCCGGTCCTGTTTGTCAAAAAGAAAGATGGGTCTCTCAGAATGTGTGTCGACTATCGGCAGTTGAATAAAGTTACCATTAAGAACAAGTACCCACTGCCAAGAATTGATGATTTATTTGATCAACTTCAGGGTGCAAAGTACTTTTCAAAAATAGACTTGAGGTCGGGATACCATCAGTTGAGAATCAGAAAGGAGGATATATCTAAAACAGCCTTTAGAACTCGCTACGGGCACTATGAATTTCTAGTAATGTCCTTCGGGTTGACAAATGCTCCAGCTGCATTCATGGACCTCATGAACAGAGTTTTCAAGCCATTCCTGGATACCTTTATTATCGTGTTTATAGACGATATTTTGGTATACTCTAAGAGCAAGGAAGAACATGCAGAACACCTTAGAATAGCCTTGCAGACCTTGAAGGAGAATGAGCTTTATGCCAAGTTTTCAAAATGTGAGTTCTAGTTGCAGTCAGTAGAATTCTTAGGCCACGTGGTATCTAGTGAAGGAATAAAAGTAGACTCTCAGAAGACAAAAGCAGTCAAGAACTGGCCCAGGCCGACAATGCCAACCAAAATCAGGAGTTTCTTGGGGTTAGCTGGCTACTATAGAAGGTTTGTAGAGGGGTTTTCCTCACTTGCAGCTCCATTAACTAAGTTGACTCAGAAAGCAGTTAAGTTCCAATGGTCAGACGCTTGTGAGCAGAGTTTTCAAGAGTTAAAGAAGAGGTTGACCACTGCACCTGTGCTAACCTTGCCAACAGGTTCGGGTGGGTTCACAGTGTATTGTGATGCCTCCAGAGTGGGCCTTGGTTGTGTTCTTATGCAAAATGGAAAAGTTATTGCTTATGCTTCGAGGCAGTTAAAGAATCATGAAAAGAACTACCCCACACACGACTTGGAGCTTGCAGTAGTGGTGTTTGCATTAAAAATATGGCGACACTACCTTTATGGCGAGCATTCTGAAGTGTTTATAGATCACAAAAGCCTCCAGTACATTTTTCAAGCAAAAAGAACTAAATTTGAGACAGAGTAGGTGGCTCGAGCTATTGAAGGATTATGACATCAATATCCTTTATCACCCGGGCAAAGCTAATGTGGTAGCAGATGCACTTAGTAGGAAGTCAATGGGTGTCTTGGCTCATCTTGCAGTACAAAGGCGATCTTTGGGTCGAGAAATTCAAAAACTAGCAAATGATGGAATTAGATTAGATGAGACCGAAGAAGGAGACATAACTGTTTATGCCTTAGCGCAATCCTCCCTTGTTGCGCATGTTAAGGCTAAGCAAGACGAATATCCGTACTTAGTGAAATTAAAAGAAGGAGTCAGAAGCAATGAAATCACTGCTTTCACTCTAGGAAGTGACGGAGTTTTGAAGTTGAATGATCAGTTATGTGTGCCTGATGTAGATGGTCTTAGGAAGGCCATAATGGAGGAGGCTCACAGTTCGAGATACTCTATCCACCCAGGTGCTACCAAAATGTATCTAGATTTGAAAGAGTTGTATTGGTGGAAAGGCATGAAGAAACAAGTAGCAAATCATGTGGCTAAATGTTTAAATTGTCAGCAAGTCAAAGCCGAGCATCAGAGGCCTGGTGGCCTAGCTCAAGATATAGAGATACCACATTGGAAGTGGGAGATGATTAATATGGATTTCGCAGTAGGTCTACCTCGCACATACCGTAAACATGATTCAATTTGGGTTATTGTAGACCGACTGACAAAGTCCGCGCATTTCCTACCAGTAAAGATGACAGACTCCGCAGAGCAGTATGCGTGGTTGTACATAAAAGAAATAGTCTGATTGCATGGTACTCCAGTTTCAATCATATCTGACAGAGGCCCTCAGTTCACGGCAAATTTTTGGCAGGCATTTCAGAAAAGATTAGGTACCAAGGTCAATTTAAGCATCGCTTTTCATCCACAGACCGATGGCCAGGCAGAAAGGACCATTCAGACTCTCGAAGATATGATGTGTGTGTGTGTGTTATAGATTTTGGAGGTAATTGGGATGATCACTTGCCACTTATAGAATTTGCTTACAATAATAGCTACCAGGCCAGCATTGGTATGGCTCCTTATAAAGCATTGTATGGGCTGAGATGTAGGTCTCCGGTGGGTTGGTTTGAACCAGCAGAGGTGTCGTTGATTGGTCCAGAGTTTGTTTGTGAGGCCTTGGAGAAAGTTCAACTAATTAGAGAAAGACTTAAAGCGGCACAGAGTCGTCAGAAGTCTTATTCTGACAAGAGGCATCGTGAGTTAGAGTTCATGGTTGGTGATAAGGTGTTTCTGAAAGTTTCACCAATGAAAGGAGTCATGAGGTTTGGTAAGAAAGGGAAACTTAGCCCTAGATTTATCGGACCTTATGAAATTCTAGAAAAGAAAGGAAACGTGGCTTATAAGCTAGCGCTACCCGTTGAGTTGTCCTCTGTTCATCCTGTCTTTCATGTGTCTATGCTTAGAAAGTACATCCATGATGAGTCGCATATAATACCTGTCGATACCATAGAAATTAAGGAAGGCCTGACTTATGAAGAGGTACCTATAGAAATTCTCGATAGGCAAGTAAGAAAGTTAAGAACAAAAGAATTAGCATCGGTAAAAGTTTTGTGGAGTAATCATGATTCAAAAGAAGCTACGTGGGAGGTCGAGGAAGATATGAGGAAGAAGTATCCTTATTTATTTGGGTAACAAGGTATGTGAACCTAGGTTTGACTTGACATTTATATTTCGTTTATTAATACAAGGTAGCAAGTGTTTATGTCCTTCTTAGATTATACTTAGTTGTTGTAGTAATTTAGTTTATGCCATAGTATATTTAATTTAGTAAAGTGATCTACTTGTGCTAGAGTTGTCGTGCTTTAGATTCTTGTTAGTTATCGTGGTACCTCCTTGCCGGAGTGTGAGTAATTAATTTATGAGCTGCGTATGGTGCCTATGAATGGCCTGTTATGGTATATTTGGTTGTTGTTGGTGTAGTTGTGGTATTTGTGACAGGGATATTTTTTTTAGATAGTCTAATTTACAAGGGAAACTCTGGCGAAATTTTTAAAATTTTAGGGAGTCAGCCAAAATTTTGAATCCCTTGCAAGAGTGAGTAGTGCTAAGAAAATTTAAGAGGTTCAAGGACTTAAGGAATGACTGTTAGCGCACGAATAAGGTCCTAGCAACATTCGAGGACGAATGTTTTTAAGAGAGGAAGATTTTAACACTCCTTAAATTTATAAAAGTTTCAAGATACACTAATTATAGAACTAAATTATTATTATTACTATTATTTTTATCTTGTTTATATATATATATATATATATATATATATATATATATATATATATATATATATACACACACACACACACACACACACACACACACACTTAAATAATTGGATATACAATTATGAAAATGTTAATAATTTTAATATTGTTAAGTATTAAAGGTGGGTATCATTAATTAGTAGTTAAGTCACAAAAGAAAAAAAAAGTAGGTTGAAAGCAAATAAAATAATTAAAAAAAAATACAAAAGGCTTAAAGCCTTGAAATAAGAATGAGCGTAATTCTCATTCAGAAAGGCAAGAAGCCTATTTCTAACAAACAAGGAAATAAAGAGGCGCAGAACACAAAAAAAAATACATACGCGGGGGTAGGAACAGAGGCGGACAGATATTGCAGCGAAAAAAATCCTAGGGTTCTTCATAACTCACTTATTCTTGAACTCAGGTATGTAAAATCCCCTATTGTCAATTACCCTACAGTAGTAATAGGTAAGAATAGAATAGTTAATTCCCTTCTCCCTCTATATCAACAATAGATTTCACATTTAGGTGTAGTACTTTAAAATTGATTAAAATACATTGATTGTTGTAGAAACGATTGTTTGACGGGTATAAATTTGACTGGAGTCTACGTATTGGCCCAAGGAAGTTTTGAGGTGAGTTGATATAACTCTTTACTAAAGTGGTTTAACTCACAAAAGCACGCATACAAGGTGTTTGATGAATTGCTTAAAAGAGTTTATCTTTATTTAATTAGAGCGAGTGAGTACCCATTAATTTAGAATTGTTCTAGCAAAAGTTTAGATGATCTATTATGCTATATGTGCTTAAATTTTCAGATTTTTGTGTTATTCTTATATGCTATTTTCATGTTGAAGATTATGAAGAAGAAAGAGTCTTTAGAAATATTTTTATATGTTTATTTCATTCTTATGCCATGCTTTACATTAAAGGGCACCAATATGAGCATGTACATAATGTTCTATAAAGAAAAGATTTAGACTTGAAAAAGTCACAAGGAAGAAGTTTTAGAAAGAAAAGATTTTTGGGGAGTATCCGTTATTCTGAGAAGGGGTCATCGTCCAGGCCGAGGGTCCTGACCAAGGCGTTGACTTCCTGAAACTACTTGTGCCAAAGTAGGGAGCACATGAGCGAGGGTCTCGTTGCTGAGAATTTACTTAGCCATGCTAAGGTATGATACATGAGCGCTGAGAACCATGAAGCGAGTGACACCTCGTGGATTGGACCTATTCGATCAGGTTGGGATCGAACCCGTGCCGATCACACGGTGACTGAGACAGAATTACGTCAGTATAGTTGGAACTCCCAAAGTATAAAGTGAAGTAATTTTTTTGTAAAGAAAGAAAAAGAAAAGAATTTCTTTTAGAATATTCGTAAATTGCTATTATGCAATTATTTTAGAATTATTCTTATAAGCTTTATGTTTTACATGCATTTAGAACATTTGCTCGTAATGTATATGTTATTAAAGTTTCTCCTCCTGTTGTTGAAACTCACTGAGTACAATGGATGGTACTGACGTTCTCTTTTGGGAACCTACGTTGGTCTGCGGTACAACGTAGGAACCGGATTTGCAGGCGAACAGGTTACGAGTTAGGACTTCCTTCCCTTCCAGTGATATTGGTGAGCTCCGCTTTTTTTCGTGGATTATTCTTAGAATCATTTCATTTAGCTATTTCTTTGTTTATCTAGAGAACTGACCAGGAAATCTCATGTCCTGAGCAGTGCGTCAGTTTATCAGTAGAGGCTTCATAGACATAGTAATTAGGTTGAGATTCATATGTTATTTTATAATAACTTAGCAATAATTCAGTAGTTACAATGAATAAAGTTTTGGAGTTGATTTATTTAAATATTTCAATTAATCAAGAGTATTTGGTTAGAGTATTGCTTTGTTGCATATAAAGTGTGGAGCTATAATAGATTGAATAAGCAGAGATGGTTCGCTCGATCAGGTTCAGTGATCGAGTGCCGGTCTCGGCTTGTTTAGAAAATGGGTTGTGACAGGATCACCCCACGCAATTTCCGATAAACACTCCTCAATGAGGGGTTACACGTGACATTAGCGCGTAGTTATCATATCTCATTCTACCCAAGTCCCTCCCCTTGGTCATATCCTAAAGCGATCTAATAACCTTGACAATGTCCTACGCGTGCACTATCCGTCCCTTCCTTGTGGTCCTGGAGGTTTATTAGGACCTCTAAAGTTGGGCAGTTCTAGACAACCCCTAAGGTGCTTAAAAGGAGAGAAAATGCTAGCGACAGACAAAAACAATTTAGGACTACATATAAAGCAAGTTAAAGGCTCACATTTACCTCCTCAAGCATATCACATAAGTGCACGTCTTCAAACAACATTCAAACACTTAAGAAAACAAATCCTAGAACATGATATCTAAGTGAGCAGAGGTTATAAAGTACTGAATTAGGCCAATATGTGAAGGATCCTATTTAACTTGCCTACTGATTAGACCTGTTAAATCTGAACAACTTCAAGTAGTAGAAATACAGTTTCGGAGTTGCAGAATTTAAACTCGCCCTATAGGCTTGCCTAAACGCTAAATAGTGGTATCCCAAGAGCATGATAACTAAGTTTGATATAGCAAAACAGTGGGCAGATTTTAAAAACGGACTCTTGAATTCCTATAGGCATGCTTTCTAATAGTAAATTAGGGCAGTACTCGAAAGAATTGATTTAAGGAAAACAAACCACTGATTAGACCAGTTTCGAAGTGAACTAACAGGAATTGAACTGACTTATTTGAACTAAACTGATTTTGGATTTATAGGCAGAATTTTTGATATTGTACCTAATAAGCATGATATCTAGTTGTTAAGAGCTGATGTTAGAAACTTGTAGGCATGATATTTAGTGAAAACAAATATAATTACCCGTTATAATAGAGGTTGAACTGGATCACATTCTATAGACATGGTATATACTTTGAAGTTGATTTTAAAACCTATATACATGATTTCTATTATCGGAACCACTTGAAACTTATAGGAATGATTTCTAACATGGTAAGGCAAACATAACAAATATAAAATCCTATAGGCGTGGTTTCTACCCATATTACCCCACAAAATATGTAACTACGTACCCGCCCCTTTTTCAATAATCACCCCAATATTCGTTAACAAATTATTACAAACTAGATGAATGAATTACATAAATAGATAAAAGAAAAAGAAGAAGTTACACTATAGGGAGCCTGAAGCAGGCCCAAGTGATTTCCCAAACCTCCAATAGCCTCAAATGCCATTTTCATAGACAATATCATTGTCTAGGTGCGTCAGAGTTCCCTAAGGATCTCAAGGATGTCGAGCAGTGCCCATACCTAAACTTTGTAACCAAATTGAGTAAGTGCAGTGTGGAAGGGTCAGCCTTAGTGTGCCAGAGTTTAGAGGGATCTCAAAAGGATCCCAAGGCAGTACACACACTGGAGGGGGGCAGAACCTAGGGACTTAGGAGTAGAGTGAGAGTGCTTGACATAGTTTGAAAGGGTTTCAGTAGGAAAATAGTGTTAAAAGAGATTTGCTTGAAATAGTTTTGTAAAAACAACATAGGGAGTTATTAAATAAGACAATTTTGAAAAGGGTAAGGTGATCAACAATCAACAAGCCAAATACAGAACCAGAAGAGGTTCATCAGCACTTCAATACATGGAATCAAACAGGTACACACATTTACCCAGGGGTAATGGGGGATTTGGTGTAAGTATAGGGCACATAGTAAGCACAGATGCACATGGGTACAGAATCAAAGAAGCCTTGAAAGGGGTTCAAGGGATTTTAAGGTACAGTATGAACTTCAGAGTTAATATAGAATCAAACAGACTTAGGATAGCCAACTACTTTACACAGGAAGGTGCATGCCAGAAATCAGAGTAACATAGTCATATTGGGATATATTAGAAAGGGATTCATGAGAAGGCTAATCCTAAAGGGGTATATTCAGAAGCATGCAGTAAAGAAGACAGTGAAGTAAACATGTTAGTTGCAGGTTGAACAACAAAACCATAGATAGAAGCATATTAGAAACATGACAAATTGAAGTAGTAGGAGAAGCATATTGTTTTGGGACTTGAATTGAAATTAGAACATACCAGTAAAGAGATAGTAAACACAAAGTGAAAGAGAAACCAATAGTTAGCCTTGGATTGCAGCCGGCTAACTTAGAACAATAGTAAGTAACACAAAAGAGAGCATAAAGCTTTGAGTGAAAGAGAGAGAGAGTTTTGAACCAATGTGTTCGTGTGTTATGTTAATGAAAGAGCATGGTACTTATAGTTTGAAAACAGGTAGAAAATAAGGCAAGAATCAAAGCATTAATTATGGAACCATGTACTAATTAGAATCAAATCATTGCAAGTACTCCCTTAATTAAGGGGTAATTAACCAACGGTAAATAGTGGGACATGCTTAAGGAAAGAAAATCAAGCAAGGCATTAGGTACAAAATAGACAATTAGGGGTAAATACACGAGGAAACAGTTAGTGAAGAATCAACAAATAACACGGTTAACCAAATAAGGTAAGAAAATTAAATAAGGCTGCAGAATATGGAAATAATCGAGAATCAGCATATAGAAAATCAGTAAATCAAGAACTCGAAATAATACTGATTTAAGGAGAATAACATAGGTTCTCATGAATAAGCAAATAAGCCAAGTTTAAACAGGAAGAATCGAAGGTCTAAAGGAAAGTTTTCAAATCAAGCCAAGAAACAAGGAACTTAGAATCAATCAAAGAGAGAGTCATGAGTCAGTGTTTAGCATATAAATAAAGTAAGACAAGGATAACCAGAGGTCAACACATAACTCTAGCAAGCATGAAAGTTAAACAATACTGATTCAAGGCAAGATGGTCACAGAAACTCAAAAATGAGAATCGGTCAGTCATGCTGGTACACAGAACCAAACGAAGAAACCTAGAAAAATAGGGGTTTCAACATATAAGAGTTAAAGATGTAGTAAAATCATAGAATTTGTCAAAATGTGCAAGAAATATAAGTTTAAACACAAAGAATTAGTTAAACAAGGTTTTAAAAAAGTTTCGAAAACCCTAGTTTCAGAAGAAGATGAAAAACACTTGAAACCACATGATTTTTGTAAAGAACCTCAAGGACAGTGTAAAACATTCAAGAAGCAAACTCAAATCGTCCTGGATTTGTACAGATCTAAGAGGTATAGAAAAGAAATTAGGGTTCCGAAAGAACCCATATAGAGATGAAGAAACCTGTCCAGAAACCTAAGGATCGTAGCAAATACATCATGATTTTGCTTGAAATCACACTAGAGTAGTCAAGAACAGGCGGGTGACGAACCCTAGATGTAAGTCGGCATGGCCCTGGGCCCTTGAAGATCTTAGAAAAGGCAAGCATGGCATGAGAGGAGCCATTGGAGGCTTAAGAGACAATGAGAGGTCATCGGAGATGGCCGGAGATAGGAGGTCAGTGGTTGAAGATTAGGGTAAGGTTGAGAGTGTTTTGAGAGCAGAGATAATCTTAGGGTGGCGGTGTGTAGAGAAATGGTTAGGGTTAGGAGTCGTTTAGAATTAAAAAAGGAAAGAATGAACGAGGGTCGTTGATCTTTTAGATCAACGGCTAGGATCTGATGGGTTCTGGGTCAAGTAGGTGTAATTAGGGCCTGGGTCGGGTATTTTAATCCTAAATTGGGCTAGGGTATTGGGTTTAATTGAGGCTAACATTGAAATATAATTTGGCTAAGTTTTAAATAGCCAAGTTAACTCTATTTAATTTATAATAAATAATAGATGATTTCTAAAAAATAATTTTGTGTACTAAAATGATTTAAATTATATATTTAACATTTTAAAAATATAGAATATCATTTTATGCATATAAAACGTAATTGTACATTAATAAGGCTAATATTGCAATTATATGCAAATTGGCTTAAAAATATAAATGCAATTATAAAAAAATGTACAAAAAATATTTAAGCAATATTTTGGCATAAATATAAGATTTAGATGATTAAATTATCACAACAATAATTTGAAGGATAATTATTGGAAATTTTATAAGTGAAAAAGGAAGAAATAAATCAGTTTAAAACTTTTTAAAATTGTAGAAAAATTATAAAAACCTTGTGCATATATGTGTGTATATGCGCTATTTTGAAAGTATTTATGTATATTAAAAATATATAGGAAAAAATTGGGTATCAACAAAGAGCTAGTATCACACTTAATACTTTCTAAGAAGAACTTTGTTTAAACTTTAAAAGATAAGCGACTTAATTGTTCAGTTTACTTGGTTGTGTACATTAATGTAATGACCTGACCGGTTGTTTCGAGCTCTAGCACATCGTTCGACAGTTTGAGGCCATGAACAACATCACTTCAGGTATTATGACTTGTACGCATGGTCAAAATTGGAATTTTGAAAGTCCGGAGTTGATTGGAAAGATGATTCTCATTACGGAAGCTTTAAGTTGGAAGATTCTGACTAAGGTTGGACTTTGAGTAAACGATCTCGGAATCAGGATTTGAAGGTTCCAACAAGTTCGTATGATGATTTTGGACTTGGGCGTATGTCCGAAGCAGGTTTTGGATGACCCGGGAGCATTTCGGCACCTATTGTGGAAGTTGGCATTTTGGAAGAATTTCATAAAATTGGGTTAGGGTGTATTTCAATGTTATCGATGTCCGTTTGGGATTCTGAGTCTGGGAATAGCTCCGTATGGTGATTCTTGTATTGAGAAGTTTGATCGAAAGTAGACTTTTTGATATCGGGGTCGGATTCCAATTCCGAAAGTTGGAGTGGTCCATAATGTTGAATGTGACTTGCGTGTAAAATTTGAGGTCGATCGGACGTGATTTGATAAGTTTCGACGTCGAATAAAGAAGTTTGAAGTTCTATAGTTCATTAAGCTTGAATTGGATTGCAATCATGATTTTCATGTTGTTTGATGTGATTTGAGGCCTCGAGAAGGTTCGCATTATGTTTTGGAACTGGTTGGTGTAATTGGACGGGGCCACATGGGGGCTCGGGTGGATTCGAAATGGTCAACGGATTGAGTTTGGCCTTATGGAGGTGCAGAGGTTGATATCTTCTGGTGTAACCGCACCTGTGAGGTTAGGGTCGTAGGTGCGGAGCCGCAAAAGTGGCCATGAGAGTCATAGAAGCGGCTTAGGCTGGAGAAGACTGGGACCACATATGCGGCCGAGTTCCGCAGAAGCGGGACCGCACCTGCGCACGAGGAGCCGCATAAGCGAAGGCGCAAAAGCGGATGGCGATCGCAGATGCGAAAGGGGTCTGATGGAGGACCGCAGAAGCGGTATTTGATCCGTACCTGCGAAACCGCAGAAGCGCTCAAGTGACCGCAGGTGCGAGGAATCGTTTGGGCAATATGTTTATTTAAAAGACGGGATTTGGCCCATTTTCTTTCATTTTCTCTTAGTTTGGGCAATTCTTGGAGGGTTTCAAGAGGGGGGTTTCATCATCAATGGCAAGGTAAGTTATCCCCACCTATTATGAGTTAAATACATTGATTATGTATAGATTTTAACCTGAAAATTAGTGAAAATTTGGGGTTTTGAAGAAAAATCTAGAAATTAGTATTCTTAGATTTTTACCCCGAAATTGGATATGGAATTGGGAATAAATTATATATTTTAGTTCGTAAGGTTATGGATAATGTTTATCTTTGAAAACTTTCGAAATCCGGGCACGTGGGCCCGAGGGTGACTTTATCGATTTTCCGAGTGGAGTTGGAAATTTGTTGTAAATTGAATTGTTATGAGTATTAGAGTATATTCTCATTGGTTTGCACATTGTTTGACTAGTTTTAGAGCGTTGGGCATCGGTTTGAGGTGTTGGAGTGGTGTTGGAGCCGGTTATGGAACGTCGGAGCAAGGTAAGTCTCCTTTCTAACCTTGTAAGAGGGAATTAACCACATAGGTGAAATAAATTAATATGTGCTTTTAATTGTGGGGGCTACGTACACACGAGGTAACGAGGGTCCGTACGCAGCTATTAACTAGGCCTATGCCCGGGTAGTATAGGTTTACATCATGCCTTGTTAATACTATCATCGATTTATGTTTATTGTTTGCCTTG
The DNA here is from genome assembly GCF_000715075.1 of Nicotiana tabacum. Taxonomy (NCBI): domain Eukaryota; kingdom Viridiplantae; phylum Streptophyta; class Magnoliopsida; order Solanales; family Solanaceae; genus Nicotiana; species Nicotiana tabacum. Next base: position 41,963,836 of record NC_134080.1, on the reverse strand, counting down.
AGAAGAAGCAAGATTTAGGTTGAGCAATAATTGTCTTGAAAGAATTGAATTTTGAAAAATTTAAAGGTTTCATTTGAACTTTGTAACTTCGAAAAGAATTGAGGAATATTATTAATAGCTTACGAAATCTATGTGTAACCGTGTCGCATGTATGTTCCGTGAGCGGGGTAATTTCCTTAAAATGATTCAAGATGAATTTCCCTTATTTTGAAAAGAATCAAGAAAGAGATATGATTTAAATGTTAGATTTATATTTGACCGCGTCGCAAGTATTATTCGCGAGCGGGGTAATTCCTTAAATTTACATTTGACCGCGTCACATGTATGATTCGCGAGCGGGATAATAGATGCATCTATGGTTCGCGTCGTTCGACCCTCGACAATGCACAGTTTACATTTATGTTGGATCGGGTCAAACGTCCTCGGTGGAATTTACAGTTTACATTTATGTTAGATCGGGCCGAACGTCCTCGGTGGAATTCTTGTGTGATAATAGATTTGGAAACCCATTTTATAAATTGTATAAATTCATTGTTTGAAAGATCAAATGCTATAAAAGAAGGAAGTGTTTGGGGTTCTTAAATATGATGAAAGAATTGTGCAGATATTTCTTGTTCTGAGTTTTATTGTTATCTCTATAAATTGTGCTTAATTAGAATTTCATATTATCATATTGTTGGACCACTAGTAAGTGTCGGAGTCGACCTCTTGTCACTACTTCTTCGAGGTTAGACTGGATACATACTGGGTACGCGTTATTTTCGTACTCATACTGCATTTGCTGTGTATTTTTGTTGCACAGGCACATGTACGTCTAGTGGCCTAGTGGGTGCAGCGGCATGGTTAATATGGAGACTTAGGTGAGTTGCAACTCTCGAGATGACCTGCAGCCAGCAAAGTCTCCTTCAGAGTATTGTATTTTCTTTTCTGTCCAAATTTGTATTTCGGACAGTTATTGTACTTCATTTTATTTCCTAGTGATTGCTTATGCACTTGTGGCACCGGGTTCTAGGGTGATTATGGGAAATTCAGTGTTGAAATCGGAAAAATATTATTATTTATTTTATAAAGTTTATCTGTTACTAGTGGAATTGAAGAAAACTTTATGATTTCAAAAATATAAAAAGAGAATTTAATTAACTATTTAATGTTGGCTAGCCTGACAATGGTGTCTGGCGCCATCACGACCTTTAATGGATTTTGGATCGTGACAACATGGTATCAGAGCACTAGGTTTACTTAGGTCTCACGAGTCATGAGCAAGTCTAGTAGAGTCTTGCAAATCGGTACAGAGACATGTGCTTATCTTCGAGAGGCTACAGTGCTATTAGGAGCACTTCCCTTCTTGATTCCTCATCGTGCGATTTGATTCCTTTGAGGCTTATGCCTTTATTTCTTCCTATTCAATCTTATGCGACGTAAAGTGCTTGCTATCGATCGAGAATTAAGGAATTGTAATGGTACGAACAGATGCGATACATGATGTTTCTCCCTACGTAGTTGATTGGGCTATTGTTGTCGCACTATGGAAGGATATTCTGTCATTTCAGCTCAGTAGCTGTACTTTTAAGAGCTCTAAGGCTATGCACAGATTGCTTTGATGATCATGAATTGTTATCGCACAGTGTGATGGTAAGATACTTGCCTATGTGTCGAGGCAATGAATGATGTGAAAGGAGGTTTACTCAGTGCATGATTCAGGTATTTTATTTCCAGTAGAGGAAAGGCAATCAGACTATTAATGTCCAAGTTTGGGTTAATGGGGTAATGAGACTTGGTATTTTCGAGCGTGGTGGAATCTTCATATGTGATGTGACGTCGTCATCCTTGATTGAATATAATGTGTTAAGTTTGCTGGTGTTATGGTTTTCTTCAATTCGCCTTTGGGGCAGAGTATTGTGAATAGTGCCGGAGAAGCGGCTATCAAAGAATCGGTGTTCCTAGTATTGATGACTCGAGAAAGATGGCCTTTGAAGGGGTTTAAAGTTAGTAGTGAACTATTGGTTCAAGTGCTACAGAAATAGATTTTCATTTAAGACAACAACTAGGCAGATAAGGATGAGGAAGTGCATGTGGGAGGTGCCTTGCGGTGGTTAAATTTTCTATAAGGCCAAAAGTGAGGAACGGGAGTAGAATGGTTGCTTATAGGAGTGAGTTTGACCAAAGTGGGAGAGTGGCAGAGTAGCACATGAGTTCTGTAGTAGGATGACTACACGCCATGAGAAGAGTTTAGAGTGATTTGGTATTTATGGTGGACAATGACTAGGTCTACGGGCTTAACTTGGAATATTGGCTATTATACGACAGGCGATCAGATGCGACAGAAAAGAGCTTGCTTGATACGAAGAATTCTACTGGTTATCCGGTAAGAGGTCGAATATGTGAATGTGGTTAATGATTCAGAGTGTTCATGAAAGGTCAAATAGAAGGATTTCGAGGAGTTTGGCGAGTTGGTTGTGCAAGATCAGGTCGATGATGAAGAAAGAATCTTGGTGGGTTCCAAGTTATGTAATGGGTGGCTCCGAGCTAAGTGGGAGAGTCTCACCGCCTACGATTTGGGTTGCATGGTTATCTACTTGTGAAGTTTCTGGTTATCAACATATTGGTGGATTATTACGGCTAAGGGAAAAGAACATAAGTGGTAACTTGAGCAAAGGATTTGATAAATGTATGCTATAATTGGCCTTATTGACTCATGGTTAGGCTTTGGAAAGATTCAGGATTTATGCTTAGTACGAAGGTGATTTACAAGGGAAGTGATTCAGTCAGGTACTTCATCGAGAGGGTGTTCATGTGCTAGAAGAGCCTTGGAGTTGATTATATTCGGGACCAAGTCAGAGTGGGTGACTCTCAATAACAGTCCTAGTGGATTCAAAGGTTAAAGTGTGGTGCCTAAGGATTTCGAGTCCATAGTATGGTTGAGTATCGAGTTTTTGCAGCAAAGTATGTAAAGGGGCTTGGAGTGTTCTGTGCCCTTTTTGGCATACGGTGTAGCATGAAAAGAATGGGAGAAAATGACTTCAGGTTCATGGAGAGATTATCAGAATAAGTGTACCAGTTGAAGACGCGGATATGCACACAAGGAGGGTATGAGATGGTTCGTGTTGTTTTGAAATGTGGCTATTATTATTCCTAAGTCAAGCCCAGAGTAAACTAGAAGAAGTCGAATCAGTTAGCAATGGTTGAATTGGCATGATGGTGGCAATGATCAGTTCCTCGGCGTGATAAGTTATACATGTGCTTGGTGGCGGTATGTGTGAGGCTTGACGGCCGCCGTAATTGATTTTATGTGGAGGCATTCGAGTGTTATAGCATGTTATGTGTAGATGGATTATGGATGGGTTATGGTGGGTTAGACCATGACTCGAAGTTGTATTTTCTACGGTTATGGGAATCCAGTTGCATGTTGCAATGGTTCTCTTAAAATAAGTTAAGTGAAATGTTTCTACATAATGAAGGGTGTATCCTACTAATGGTTCAGGAGTCATGGTGAAATTCTTGTACCATTGCGTATTGACATGTTAGATATACTGAGTGGCATGAAAATTTGAAAGTTAAGGATCAAGGTTGCAGTTTGGTGTTGACAAGAATGTCACCAGCTCGGACGAGCAGGAAAAAAGGATTCAGATGATTAGTGTGAGCGGGTAGTGTTTTTAGTGTCACCTGAGATCGGTGTCATGTGTCAGAGGCTTCATGAATTGATTTGCGGATACTTGATTGGCTTTACAGCATTAGTATGGCCAGTGGTATGAAGGTGCAGACTTGTTAACCGGTGCATAAGGTCATGGGAGTGTATCCCACAGAAAGATTGTGTAAGAGTGGCATGTAGTCACTTGATTGAGTGGAGATTTAAATAAAGTATGAAGATTGTGGTAATATCGTTGATTCGAGAATTTATGCCTGGAGGGTGCTCGGTTCATTTGGTTGTGGACTGTGGAAGTTTGTTCCGGTTATGATGGTTGTTCTTGTGTGTTATGGGGAAAAGGGTTATTATGGATCCTTGAAAGGTTATTAGCCGAGTACGGTGCGATCAAAATTGGCTTGAGGTTCGTGGATGAATTTAAATATGAATGTGGGCTCTATATCAGGTCGGATGTGTTCATGTCAGCATAGCGCTCCTTATGGGGGAGTATTCGGACGTTGGAGGTTGTTTTATCGTCGGCTATTTCATGTAATACCATATTGTGTCGTGTGAGTTATGAAACAGCTTGATAAATTTCATATGTGTTGAGATTTTGCGTAGCGATGGCATTATGTGAGTAGGATGGCTCTCGAGATTCAGATCAAATATTGCACCTTAGATGTGCTTGAGTTTTGTAGCGTATGGCGCTATTTGTCTCCCTAGGGATGATATTATGCACTTAGCGTGCTTGTGGCCGATGTTCGAATATTTGGTAGTAATGAGCATTCTAGATCGGTAAGTATCTCCCTGTATAGATTTTATCTGTGGGTCGGGTGGCACGCCATCATGGGTATGTTGTTTGGATCGGGTTGCATGCTGCAACAGTGTGATGTTAAGTACAGCTCCCTATATTTATTTTTGTGTGTTTTGTTTTCCCATTTTCTGAGGAAAGTTCATGACACTTTTTCGGTTGTCTAATTAGTTGTGTGGGTTGAGTAGTCCCTTCCAGAGTTCGTTTTCCTTATGTATCACGTTTGAGTTTGTACCTTATTGGCACATTGTGGCATCATATGAGACTTTTGGCAGCGTCTGAGGTGGCTTATTGCCTGAACAGCTTATATTGGGTGAGACGAAATTATTAGATCTGGGATCAGTGCGATAGGATCATATGAAGGATATTAAAGAACAAATACCATTATTTGGTTCATAATAGGGCGATGATTCTAGTCAAGAGGAGAGATTCAATGATTGGTTGACTCTGCAGTTGGTTATGAATTTCTACACATCTCTTCCGTCGTGGCGGTATTGCAAGAGTTGGAACAAGACTTATATAAGTCATGAGGTGAGTGGGTGAGCATCAGATTTATGGAATTTCGGCTATTGATATCAGAGGATGTTATTATGGTCATGTGAGTTATGCAGTTCATAGTGTGGATTCAGCAAAAGTATGCATTCATGTATTGGTGCATCGTGTAGTGATTGATACGGTGTTCGTATGATGGAAACAGACCTGGCAGAGAATTTTGAATGTTGGAATTGGACTCTAAGGCTTATTTGCTTAAATAAACGAGAATATCTTCAGATTTGTTCGAGCAAATGTGCTCATAGCACGGATAGGTACACGAGGTGTTAAGCAATGATTTCAGACAACTCCACCATAGTTCTTATCACGTTCGAGGACGAACATATGTTTAAGTTGGAGAATATAACGACCCGATCGGTCGTTTCAAACTCTAGCACATCGTTCAGCAGTTTGAGGCTATGAGTAGCTTCACTTCAGGTATTATGATTTGTACGTGTGGTCGAAATTGGAATTTCGGAAGTTCGGAGTTGATTGGGAAAAAGGATTCTCATTACGGAAGCTTTAAGTTGGAAGATTCTAACTAAGGTTGGACTTTGAGTAAACAACCTCGGAATCAGGATTTGAAGGTTCCAACAGGTTCATATGATGATTTTGGACTTGGGCGTATGTTCGGATCAGGTTTTGGAATACCCAGGAGCGTTTCGGCACCTATTATGGAAGTTGGCATTTTGGAAGAATTTCATAAATTTGGGTTGAGATGTATTTCAATATTATCGATGTCCGTTGGGATTCTGAGTCTGAGAATAGCTCTGTATGGTGATTCTGGTGTTGGGAACGCATCCGGAAGTGGATTTGGAGGTCCATAGATCATATTGGAGTCGTTTGGCGAACGTTAGAATTTTGAAGGTTTTTGAGAAGTTTGACCGGAAGTAGACTTTTTGATATCGGGGTTGGATTCTGATTCTAAAAGTTGGAGTAGGTCCGTAATGTTGAATGTGACTTGTATGCAAAATTTGAGGTCGATCGGACGTGATTTGATAAGTTTCGGTATTGAATGAAGAAGTTTGAAGTTCTAAAGTTTATTAAGCTTGAATTGGAGCACAATTCATGATTTTTGTGTTGTTTGATGTGATTTGAGGCCTCGAGCAGGTCCGCATTATATTTTGGAACAGGTTGGTGTGATTGGATGGTGTCCCGGGGGGCCTCGGGTGGATTCGGGATGGTCAACGGATTGAGTTTGGCCTTATGGAGGTGCTGAGGTTGTTGTCTTATGGTGTAACCACACCTGCGAGGTTAGGGCCGTAGGTGCGGAGATGTATAAGCGGTCATGAGGGTCGCGGAAGTGGCTTAGGCTGAAGAATATTGGGACCGCAGATGCTGCCGAGTTCCGCAGAAGCGGGACCGCACCTGCGCGCGGGGAGCCGCAGAAGCGAAGGCGCAGAAGCGGATGGCGATCGTAGATGTAGAATCAAGGGGTTTGATGGAGGACTGCAGAAGCGGTATTTGGTCCGCACCTGCGGAACCGCAGAAGCGGTCAAAGTAGGTGCGAGGAATCACTAGGCAGTGTGTTTATTTAAAAGACGGGATTTGGCCCATTTTCTTTCATTTTCTCTTGGTTTGGACGATTCTTGGAGGGTTTCAAGAGAGGGATTTCATCATCAATAGCAAGGTAAGCTAACCCCACCTATTATGAGTTAAATGTATTGATTATGTATAGATTTTAACATGAAAATTAGTGGAAATTTAGAATTTTGAAGAAAAACCTAGAAATTGGTATTCTTAGATTTTGACCCCGAAATTGGACATGAAATTAGGAATAAATTATATATTTGAGTTCGTAAGGTTATGGGTAATGTTTATCTTCGAAAAATTTTGGAATCCATACATGTGGGCCCGAGGGTGACTTTATCGACTTTCCGAGCGGAGTTGGGTATTTGTTGTAAATTGAATTGTTATGAGTATTAGCGTATATTCTCATTGTTTTGCACATTGTTTGGCTAGTTTTGGACCGTTGGACATCGGTTTGAGGTGTTAGAGTGGTATTGGAGCCGGTTAAGGAACTTCAGAGCGAGGTAAGTCTCCTTTCTAACCTTGTAAGAGGGAATTAACCTCATAGGTGAAATAAATTAATATGTGCTTTTAATTGTGGGGGCTACGTACGCACGAGGTTACGAGGGTCCGTACGTAGCTACTAGTTAGGCCTATGTCCGAGTAGTTTAGGTATCATACCTTGTTGATACTATCAGCGATTTATGTTTATTGTTTGCCTTGAGAAGAAGCAAGATTTAGGTTGAGCAATAATTGTCTTGAAAGAATTGAATTTTGAAGAATTTAAGATTTAAAAGGTTTCATTTGAACTTCGTAACTTCGAAAAGAATTGAGGAATATTATTAATAGCTTACGAAATTTATGTGTAACCGCATCGCATGTATGTTCCGCGAGCGGGGTAATTTCCTTAAAAAGCTTCAAGTTGAATTTCCCTTATTTTGAAAAGAATCAAGAAAAAGATATGATTTAAATGTTAAATTTATATTTGATCGCATCGCACGTATGATTCAAGAGCGGGATAATTCCTTAAATTTATATTTGACCGCGTCACATGTATGATTCGCGAGCGGGGTAATAGATGCATCTATAGTTCGCGTTGTTCAACCCTCGGCAGTGCACAGTTTACATTTATGTTGGATCGGGTCGAACGTCCTCGGTGGAATTTACAGTTTACATATTTTACCTGCCCAACACGCTGCATCCAGGTTTTCTTTCTGCAGTAGCTGCAGTCAACTAATTTTATCTTTAGCAAAGGTAGAGGTTATCCTAAAGGTAGTGAGGTTAGGTAATAGAGCAAGCAAGGTTTATCATACAATCCGGCAACTTCAATCTCCTCCTCTGGATGGAGTTGATATTTCGGCTTTTGTTCCATCTCTGTTTACCTTCGTTAGAGGGATTTTACTGAACATAGACTTCATATTATGTTCTAGTTTTGATACTGATTTTTGAATAGTTTTAAAGATAAGATTGTTTCTTTTAAATTTGTCTTAAATATCCTTCTCTATTTGAATCGTGCACATCCAGCTTGTAGTAGCCCAGGGAACTATGTTTTAGTATTATGCAAAATGGATCATAGTCTAGGTTAGAGTGGTCGATCTTTTGGCTTGATACTATCATATTTTCATAGAGCACTAGAATTTGGTGGAAGTTACCATTCGAATTCATGCCCTTTTGCTGAAGTATGTGACACGTCACCTTAAATATTCCACTTGATCCACAATGCCTTTATCCAGCTCATGGTTTTGTATTTAGTACGAAGGTATTTCCCTTTGTTTGGTGGCACAAAAAAAATTATTTTCCTGGTATAAAACAATAAAAGAAGAAGAAGAGTATTGTAGAGAAAAATACGGAGAGAGAGTTATTATTGATTTTGGAGTGATTTACAACGAAATAGAACCACTCTATTTATAGGGAAAGAGTGACTAAGCCACCAAGTAATAATCTCTAAAATCTCTCTAAAATATAGACATTCACCATAAATAAAATTCTATTTATAATATTTTCCTTTTACTTTTACTTTTACTTATAGAAATGTTTTTTTTTTTTGCAAAGTCCTTTTGTCTTTTGGTCCCGAATAAACTTTTTTTGCTCACTTTTCGTCCAACTTGCTCCTACACATAAGAATGCACATAATGAGAATAATTCACTACAAAAATTCATGTAGCCTACCGTAACTACACAAGTTATGAGATGAAAGTACACCGAAAAATATGCATATTTGGCCGTTTATCAATACCCCACACTTAAACTCTTACTCGTTCTCAAGCAACTTTCAAAATTAAGCACAATGGCAAGAAACACATTTTCAAAATATACTCAAGTACCATACCAATGACAATGGCTTATACCAACACTTAGAACTCAACAAGAACTATTGACATCTTTCTTCAAAAGTAAACCAATGCCAAGACTATTTAAAATATTTGTGTGACTTCTTCTAACATCCTAACCTCAAGAGATGACTCCAATACATTCCTTACTATGACTCGCTTCTTGTGTCAACTCATAATGCTTGGACTTTACCAATCCTTTGTAAATCATGTGATCTCACCAAATCAAAGAGAGAAATTAGTCCACACACTCAAATCTGCATTTAAGTATAATTTAAGGACTTACAAATCGAAAACAAATTCACTCACTCTCACAAAGAAATTCATGTGCATTCCAAGGTCGTACCATAGGCTTGCTCGTAGTGTATGTCTCTAGTAATCTAAACTTGTGAAGTCTATGATCAATTAGGTCTTTACAAGTTGTAATGTAGGCTAACAGATGGGTAGGATATATTTGGATATAGTAACTAACCCTCCTAAGCACTTTAATACACTACACTTTAGCTTCAAATATACACTCTTCATGATCAATTCAAGCAATGCCACAAAACCATATATAATTTGGCCCTTCTTCTTTAAGCACAACTATGCATTCACTAGCTCGGATAAGAGGAATAAGAGGTGTATTTTCTCCTCTCTCTCTCTCTCTCTCTCTCTCTCTCTCTCTCTCTCTCTTTTCTTTGATTTTTTTTTCTTCTTTTATCTTTTTTCCCAACACTCTACAAACTTAGGTTGCCTGGATAATGATCTTACAAAGCATGCGTGCATCTTTTGGGCCTTCTGTGGTTCCACTCAAAAACTATCCCAACTCTCACCTTACTCTTCTAGCGATGTAAGTTCTTTCGGAGGTAAAGGTTCAAAAGATCTAATTAAGAACAAAAAAAAGGAATCGGCTTGTAGTGTAGGTGCCAAAGAAAAGGTTTATAGGCTCAAATGGGCTATCTAAGGATCAATTTATTTATAGTGGCATACTAGCTCAATGGACAATCAAAGAAATGCCTACATAATCCCCTAGACTCACAAAGCACTAGCTCAATGGACAATCAAAGAAATGCCTACATAATCCCCTAGACTCACAAAGCTTACTTATTTGTTTCGAATACGGGGCAAGTTTTAAACTAACACAGGATAGAACAGAATATAATCAAGACCTCACATCACACAATGCACATGATTCATTCCGGACGGCTCAGACCCCCACACTATAGTTAAATAATTAAGCGCAGCCATCCTATTAATTCAAAAATATGAAAAGTAATCATAGGATGTCAACAAATGAACTTAAGCATCAAAAGAAAGTCACATATATTCTTAAGGCATATGGCCACTAGAACATGAAAAAGATAATCAGCTCAAATGTTATAGCTCTAAGTCCCGGCATAAAACATGTCAAAAAGTATTGATGCTCAAGTTCTTCCATTCCATTATCAGTTCTACAGAAAAAAGAAGAAGGACAATCTTTTTGCATTTTTCTTTAGACTTTAATACCTCAAGAAAACTGTCAAAGAAGTCCATCGTCGGGAAAAGTTCATAACTTTTATGAAAATTCTACCTACAAAAAAAAAACTACTATCCGGCTCAAAGAGTCATCAGTTGGAAAAGAACCGTGGCTATAAGAAAAACCAAGGGGGTTTATTTCTATCTAATTATTTTTCTATTTTTACTTTGTTTTCCAAATAAACTAGCAAACTAAAAGAGCAAAGAATCATCCAGACAATCTCCCTACCCCACACTTAAAATTATGCATTGTCCCCAATGCACACCATAAACAATAATAATAATAATAATAATAATAATAATAATAATAATAATAATAATAATAATAATAATAATAATAATAATAATAATAATAATAATAATAATAATAATAATAATAATAATAATAAGGGCAAAAGAAACTCTCTGATAGGCCAAAGGCCGAAACATTAGCAGCTCATGAGATACTCAGACTTCTCCGGGGCATAGTCCTTTGTGCGGGTACCTCACACTTAGTTCCAACCATCTAGCTTGTTATTGCATCCTTCCAAAGGCTTTTCTTCCTATGATCCTACCCCTACAAAGTCAAAATAACACTACAAAATAACACAATAGAAAAAAAAATAAACTAGAAATAATAGAAAGCAATAAAATTGGGTTGTCTCCCAATAAGCGCCTGATTTAACATCGCAGCACGCCATGAATCACTTTTTGCCTCCACCTCAATCTTATGAATTGGACCCCAAGTTTTGCTTCAAGTTTATGATTATGCTCCTGAGGCGGTACAAATTCTTTCGAGCTAAAATTTAAATAAATTTTCATGCACTTTTTGGCTCTCGACCGAGGAGTGTCAACTTAATCCCAGGCAACAACGCCAAAATTTGATCACGCCCAACTCTAGTCCTAAAAAGAATAAGCGGCTGCAACAAATATAATCTGGTCTAAAAGTTTGGTGTTGAATCCCATAGAGAACTAAGGTTTAGCTACAACTGTTCATTATCACTAAGAAAACAAGCTTGAACAATTTCTAAGTTATAAATAAAGATTCTTATGTATAACTGATTAACTAACAAATTAAAATAGAAAATTAACAACTAAATATACTAAGGGTTGGAGACAAGATTAAAGAGGTCTAGAGTTATGATTTTCCCAATTATCGGAATCCTTCCTGTTACGTCTCCTATAATTTTGCCTAATTATTCTATACTGATCGTGAGCACTTCAGGTGTCGTAGTTCTCTCCCGAGTAACCACAATAATTTACTAGACATATTCTCCCAAACTACGCTAGCTAGTACAATCTTACCGCTCACCATGACCATGTCAAGGCTTTGTTATTCCTAAACACACCTTTAAACTCACCATATTGAATCCTCATATACATTAGGAGTGATGTTATTCAACAACTACCTAAATATATACCCTTTACCACATAATAAATAGGCACAGTCAATTGACGGTCATTCAATCAACAAAAATAAGAATATAGTTGAACAAGTAAAGAAATTCAAAGGCTAAATTATATTCAAACATAACAAGAATTCTTCCTCCAAACGGTTCCATCAAAACCCTAAATAATCTATTAACTACTTGTAGTAGTATGTGAAAATACAATACTAAAATTTATAACCAACAATAGAAAATAGGAAGAAGAAAGGAAAAACTCATGGTGGAATCTTCCTCCTTGCTCCTACTGTATTTTTGCCTCCGACGGTGTTGTGTAACCCTCAAGTAGTGTCTCCTCCTCCCAAAGTTATATTTTAGGATGTATTTATATGACCCAGGTAGGGTGGAGGGCTGTCCAAGGTAATCCAAAATTGGATAGGAGAACTGGAGGGTGCGTCTGCCTTCGCGCAGTGCACGACCATAGACGCGGACTTGTCTTTCGCAATTTTTCAATTCGCGAAACGAACTGTTCCTTCGCTTCGCTGTTTTGTGCCTTCATTTTTCTCCTTTTTCGCATCCATTTTCGTGCCACGCACGAAATTCGACGAGCTCCCAATCCTTTCTACCTCTTCTTTTTGTGTGGAATTGTCATCTTTTGATCATTTATCATCCAAACTCGTTCCAACTCATAAGAAACACATAATGAGCATATTTTTCTTCACAAACCATGTAATCTTCCGCGACTCATACAAGAATTAATATGCATATATACTCAAAAATATACACTTTTCATCATTTATCAATTATTAGTACCAGTTTTTTATAAACTTTTAGCTCGACCATTATCTTATTATACCTATGATTTCTTTCTAAAATACTTTTACTCGTGTATAATTACATATATATATATATATATATATATATATATATATATATATATATATATATTTCTTTTTCTATTTCTTTGTTTTTTTATACAATAATTATTTTTATGTTTAAAATAATTTCACATTTTAAAAAAATTATTATTTGATTATTTCCTAATACTTAGACAGTAAAAGTGGACAAAAATTTGAATATACTTCTGTCACGACTCAAAATCCACTAGTCGTAATGGTACCTAATCCAATCCGCTAGATAAGCCAACTAATAACTATCCATTTCCAATCATATTAATAAGACAATTAGACAAGAGGAATTTTCTGAATCTTATACATTTTTCAAGGACTGTAGTACAAATCATGAGCTTCTAATAATAGAGTTTACAAAGCTGATATGAAGTAAATACATCATTTGTTTGAAAAGCACATAAACAGAGTTTTATAATTCTACGGCTACCATGAACAAGAGGCAGCTACAACAGGGACGCAGGTACATCTTCAAATCCAGCTCCCATCGAACACAGCAACAACAACAGCCAACATCTGCATGCAATGTGCAGAAGTGTAGTATGAGTACAACCGACCCCATGTACTCAATAAGTAACAAACCTAACTTTAGGTTGAAAGTAGTGACGAGCTGGAACAAAGGTCGGGTCCAACACTAATAGTCAACAACAGTTCATAATAACATAAATCAAGTAACAAAAGGAATAACTCGGAACAAAAAATAACTCGGTTGGTTCACAGTTACAGAAAATAGGCATGCTTTTCAAGTATAGCAGTAGATCCCAAATCCTTCACCGAAAACATCAAAAATATATGAATAAGTTTGAAAACTGTGATTTTTCCAAAAACCTTTCAACAATAAACAAGATTTTTCATTTTCAGCTAGCATGAGGAAAATACATCTCTATATCCCTACATGTCAATATACAGATGAAATCATGTACGCATGTCAAATTTAATGCATCTCAATGATGAACTCGTGTACTCACACTCTCAGAGTACTCAACCTCATTGTCCTGTATTCTCACTCATCATGCTCAATACTCAGCAAAATTAATCACTCAGTACTGTACAGGGCAGACCCAGCCCAAACATAATAACTGCTAGCAATTGCGCTCACTGGGGGTGTATATATAGTCGACTGCGCACTCCGGAGGGGCTCCTTCAGCCCAAGCGCTATATCGCTACGGCATGCAACCCCATCCCATAAAAATGTTATCAATATAAGATGTTGCGACGTGCATCCCGATCCCATAATATCACTTCACTCAGGACCTCGGCCTCACTCAGTCGTCAATCTCTTCAGTCTCTCTCATGGGCTCACAGTGTCAAGAAACTAGCCCGCCAACAATGATATGATGTATCAATAAACAACAACTGAGACTGAGATATGATATGAATGCATGAATATGACTAAGTACTAAACATCAATGAAATCAGTGAGATGACAGCAAGAAACGACCACTATGGGTCTTAACAATATCAACATAAAGCCTAAACATGATATTTAGCATGATTGACAGCTCAGTTACTTAATCACATGGTGAAAATGCAGATATCAACAAAATAGGGCAACTAAATAGTGCCATAAAAATAACGAAGTCACAATTCACAGGGTGTACGCCCGTCACCTAGCATGTGTGTCACCTCATCATCAATCACATAGCACGTAATTTGGGGCTTCATACACTCAGCACTAAGTTTAGAAGAGTTACCTACCTCGAACAAGTCAAATTCCAATATCGAGCAAGCCAAGTGATGCTCTGAAAATGCCATCTCGCGCGTACCGACCTCTGAACGGATCAAACTAGCCAAAAAACTCAAATATTTCAAATAAAACCCAAGAAAATATTCCAAATTGTAAAGATCGAATCCTTAGTCAAAACTCAAAATCGGCCAAAAATCACATCCGGGCCCTCGCCTTGGAATCCGACAAAACTCACAAAATCCGACAACTCATTCGATTATGAGTCCAACCATACTAGTTTCACTCAAATCCGACTCCAAATCGGTGTTCAAAACTCAAAAATTCATATTATGAAACTTTAGGCCAAAACCCCCAATTTCCTCTTTAAATTCATCAACCAAAAGCTAAAATCGAAGATAGATTCATGGAATATAACCAAAACCGAGTAGAGAACACTTACCCCAATTCATATGGTAAAAATTGCCTCAAGAATCGCCTCGATCCGAGCTCCATAGCTCCCAAAATGAAGAAAGAACCAAAACACTCGATAATATAGCTTCTGTCCAGCGGTTCCGCATTTGCGAACAATTCGTCGCATCTACGACCACCGCTTTTGCGGTAAAACTTCGCTTCTGCGACCACAACTAACCAGCCGACCTCTCGCACATGCGGAATAATTTCTGCTTCTGTGCACTTACAGGTGCGACTCTTCCTCCGCATCTGCGATGACCTCCAGCCAAGCCTGCTACGCTTCTGCGGTCAACTGTCCACATTTGCGGACTCGCATCTGCGCCCATTCTTCCATAGATGTGGAAAAACCAGAACCAGAAATCTTCATCAATGCAACATGAAATAAAAATGATCTGAACCTCGTCCGAAACTCACCCGAGCCCCTCTGGACCGCGTCCGAACATCTCAACAAGTCCCATAACATAACACGTACCTACTCGAGGCCTCAAAACACACATAACAATATTGAAACGGCGAATCACATCTCAATTCGAAAATCAATAAACTTTGAAACTTCAAACTTCCACAACTGATGCCGAAACCTATCAAATCACGCCCGATTGACCTCAAATTTTGCACACAAGTCACATTTGACATTACGGACCCGCTCCAACTTTCGAAATCGAAATCCGACCACGATATCAAAAAGTCAACTCCCGGTCAAATTTTCTGAAATTCCAACTTTCGCCATTTCAAGCCAAATTATACTACGGACCTCCGAATCACAATCTGGACGCTCTCCTAAGTCCAAAATCACAATCAAAATTATGTTTTACGTGCTAAAACAATTAAATATAATAGTATAGATATTTCCTAAAAATTTTCGTGCTTTTAATATAGTATAAATAGGTAGATTGTCGAGTTTACTTTATGTGAGATAGTTTCGAAGAAAGAATTGTCACATGATGATATACGAGTGCTAATTTACAGTTTTAATAGGCACTTTCAATAGTTTCAAACAATTACTACTAAACTTAACAATACTTTTCGTTGTGTAGCAATTTAAGTCAACCACTGTGTCTCTTGATTTTAGACTCCAATTTTGATAAAATCTATCCCTCCGAATCTTCCTAATTAATTTGGTCTCTCCTTCTCTAACACGTTCTCCCTCCCTCTCCTTGCGTATCTTTCTACAATGAAGAACAATCAGCTTGAAACCCACAACGAAGAACAATTAACTTCTCCCTCGATTTCTCTAGAGATAGGTCACTTTCGAATTTTAGATCACTGATCTAAGTTTAAAAAATAGTCAACTTTTAAATATAAACTCCAAAAAGGCTATTATTGCAAATAAGCCGAGAACAAGTGTTCTGCCATGGAGGTCCAGATGGTGTTGTTCTAACACGGAGCAAAAAAATATAGAACACTATATCCTTGTCATGAAAAATTAGGAAAATCTTCACTGCCTGGCGCCCAAAGTGGCTCATTTAAAGAAAGAGCCATATTTCTTTTTTATTACCCAATTTGCATATTTCTAAAAAATATAGCTACATTTTATAGCTAAATCCTAGATGTAATCCCCATTCCATACCGCTGCTTTCCATACCCTATTCCCCCTGCGCAGTGCCGGCTCCAATGTTATATGTAGCGAGACATTTGCTTTAGGCCCCCTTGGGAGCCCTATTTTTAAAAAATAATAGGTTCATAGGTATTTAAAAAATAATATTGGTACTTTCAATATAAAAGTAGAGCTTTTAATATATAAAAAAAAAATTTAGATATATAAATAAAGTAATAATTTGACTTGCTTAAAAATAGGTAGATAAATAATTTTTCCAAGGTTTCAATTTTCCGCTTCTTACAACATTTAAAATTTTACTCTCTTGTCCTTAATTTGTCCAGGTCAATCTTTCTTTTTTCCAATCTTTTTATATTTCAGAAACTCATACATATTTTCGGTCTTTCTCTTTGATATTTATACTCACCTTCTTTCTCCAAGATTTACTATTCACCTTCTTTCTCCAATATTTCATTTTTTTTTTCTCTTTTTTTTATCCACTAGGCAAGCGCCTAGGGCTAGTTTTTTATTAATAAAAGAAAAGAAAAATACAACAATTAGGAAAAGTACAAATAAGGGGACAATAGCACCGGTATTGTTACTCATATGCCTTGGCTATATAATCACTCCTCTGCGCCTCACACTGCCTTATGAAGACAGCCTCATGTAGAGGATTCATGGTGTAGCTGCCGGCAACGTCTCACGAGGGCATATAATCTCATAGCCGTGTGGATATTTTCCAAAGGCATAGGAACAAAGCAACACAAACCGGGCTAAACCTTACCTTACTAATCCTATTGAGGCAAATAAAAAGCCTCACTTACTAACAAGCATATAAAAAGAAAGAACTGGAAAGTACCAAATATTTAATGATCATCACAGAGTTTATAACATACTCTGTGATGATATTACAAATGAGTATACTAACATAATGGTAGAATAAAATGATGAAGGAATTAAAATGTTGTCCTTTTTTGTCCGAACTTGTAATTTCTTCAATTTGTAATTCTTTTTCATCACAACCCCAATTCTTCAAGATGTATTCAAAATTCATGATTTCTTTTTTGAACGATTGGACTTTGTAGATGCAGTTGGGGCGACCTTCTTTTGTTTGGCAACTCTCATTGGAGGTCGCCTAACATTTAAAAAATCACTAACCTTGTCATCCCAACTATTTTTCTTTGTATGAGATTTGCAACTTTTTCCACTATGCATTGGTGACAGATCCCCTTTTCTTGCTGCCTCTGCCCTGCATTGTTGTATCATTGCATCGTCCTCTCCTTCTTCAAAAATTTCCCTCCCCACATTCACAGATTGTGGAGCATTTTGGACGATGTCTAGTGTCACCAATGCAGATTGTCCCTTTGTATTTGTCACCATTGACTTGCTTTGATGTTGATCAGTTTTTTGCATTTTATTCCTGCTCTTACTCACAGGTCCAGTGCTATATGCATTTAGATTTACAGGATTTAACGAAGTAGAACTCCCAATTGCATCCAAAAGCTTTCTCTCCTCCTCTGAAATAACTTGGACAGTTGTAACAATTTGATTCTGTCCCAATTGCACTGCTGTGACTTCTCGATCACCTTTAGAACTAGCTGCTGTACTAACCTTCGTTGTAGGTGATGTTGCATATGTACTATACTTCTATTTCTCTATTTCATTAGTTCAAGTGTTCAACAATACTTTTAAGTTTCCAATAGTTCTATACTTCTATTTCTCTATAAAATCTTATCTAAGATCAAAATATTTCAAGAAAAATTAAATGAGTTGGCTATATTATCAATTGAAAAGGAATTATAATAGAAAATCCATTGTAAAAAAGATTTTTAACAAATTTATATCTCAAAAAGTTAGAAGAATATACTTCAAATAAAAATATTTTTTATAACTTTCTTTTAAAAATTTAGGTCTCATATTAAGCTTTGGCCTTAAGCCTCGCATATGCTTGAACCTCCCCTCCCCTGCGTGAGTGATCGTGGCATCAAGATGGATTGAGTAGGTGAGGGAGGTGATCCAAATTAGGCTTGAGAAAGAACTGGCTACAAAATATATGGCCAGAGCGGCTGTAAATATTTTAGGTTGATAGAAGTTTTAAACTAATAATTTTAAAAGTTAGGTTAATAGAAGTATATTTTATCACACGAATGTATGAATTTGAATTGTTAAATGAATCATCTTTCACAAAGTTCGTTAGAGTATAAATTTTGTCCATCTTTTAATGTCTTATAGTGAAAAGTATATCACATAAATCGATAAGAAATGAGGTTTTTGGACATAATATTTTTATTAAATGTACATTAAGTTGTTAACTAATATATTGCCTTAGAATGAAACATTGATGTTATCAGAATAATTACACTGAATCCATTATCGAAGATACAAGACGGAGAATATGCTTAAGATAATTAAAGAAAATAAAACTAATAATTTCCATTTTTCGTAAGTAATTGTAATTGAATACAAACGTGCATCTAAAAATCAGCGCAGACCTAAAAAATTTTGGTTGATTCATGGTCGTCTAAATCTGACCACGTAAAGAAGGAGTTTGACCAGTATAAGACTTCTGCAAATGCAACTTGACAAAGAGTTGTGAACTTTGAATTTTTGTACTTGTCATCTAATTATTCTCCTCATTAAAAAGTATATAAGCTAAATATCTTTCCTTATACGGTGATATTCAAACTGAAACATTTATCATATCCTTTTATCGGAACATGTATTTGTTAATTCTATATTTCTATTCATCAGAAAATCATGTTATTGTTTTGCCTTGGATTTGAATATTGTTTTTTCATTGTCTCGTCAATTGTTAAGTTCAGCCCTTAGAGGCTAATATGCTAAATATTATTGAATCAATAAGCTAATAGATAAAGGGAAATTTTAACAAAATACTGATAAAGGAAAGTTTTGAGAGGAATTTCATACTCATTTTGACTAAAGTTGTTTAAATGATCATTAAATTAAAACTTTCTAATTACCAAATATCGATTTTTAAACTGGAGATTGAATTATGTTCTTGTAGTGATTAGAATGTTTTAATCAATTTTTATTGATTTTATGTAATAAAGATCTTTTGTAATCAAATTAATTAGTTTTATTGATCATCAATTTTATTGCTCTTTTTGTTAACAAAAAATTAGTTTATACAAATGTCTTTTAGGAAAACCCCAGACGATATGGGCACATAATTTTTATCAATTTGCTGTAAAATCTATAAATGTGATTTTAGGCTCAAAACTTTCTTTTAGTTATTTATGCAAATGAGATTCGAAACCATCGGGGTCCTATTAGATTCTATATTCTTCACTTCCAAATCAAATAATTCATTTTCTTAATTTAAAAACATTCACAAATGTTAGTCCTAAAACAATCTTATAAATGAAGAGAATGAATTAAGATGGTAGAAATGAATCAAAAATGCAAAATAAATAATGAGCATTTATATAACCAAATTTAATTAGTTGGACTAAAAACTAGTAATAATTATTTTTGTTGTTGTTGTCATAAAATTCAATTTTTGGTATGTCATTTCTTCCCACGACCCAAAAATCTTTTCTGGTAAAGAAATCATATGACAATTATCAGCATGATATTTTTAATTCTCAAAAATAAATAATTGGGGAATAATGGGAAAAGGGAAGCTTCTATGGAAACCAAACGAACCAAAAACCAGAAAAAGAAAATAAATAAGGGGCTGCTTTTGAATCTGTGGAAACTTCAAAAAAACGAATATATCTGAGAATATAGAGTTTCAAATCAGTTTAAATACTTGGTTTAAAGAATCAGAGTATTAAAATCAAACAGCTAATTCAACTTGCAGTTTGAGTAGTTGTTGAAAGATACTGATTCACAGAGAGAGATCTAAATTTCGTGTGAATCATGGCTTCCAGTTCAGCGAAGAACAGTCCGTTACTACCAATGACGACGGCGCCGGCGGCCGATTCACCGCCGCCGCGAACGGAGGAGAAGCTCTTCAAAGGATCGGCCATGACCAAACGCGGTGCTTATGCTGCTATATCTTATATGTCATGTGCTGGTATGAATATTTCCTCTTTCTTCGTCTTCGTTCGCTCCTTATAAGCATATCCGTTACTGTTGAATTACGAAATTGCGGTTTTGAAATTTTGCTTCTTTTTTTTGAGGAATCGCAATTGTTAAATTTTCTCCCCATACATCGAAGACAGTTGTTAAAATTGCAATTTTTAGAGCTAGGACTGTTTATTACGTTCGATTCAAATTGAGCGTTTATTTGTTGATCGTGAGTGGAGTGATTCGTCATAGAACCTAGTGTTTTGTGGCCGTTAGTTAATCAAACAGTTGAATTTTGACTTTCTCTATCACATCGGAGAAACTAGTTGAAATTGCAATCGTTAGAGCTAGCATGGGAGTTGCTTCCTCCTGTCTGATTCAAATAAAGAGTTTATTTTTGTTGATGGAGAGTTGAGTGATTCGTCATGAAATGAAGTATTATAAGGTGTTTCCTTTCCTAATTGTCTTTTAAAAAGTTGAGCTTTTGATTCATGCATGGTGTTATTAATAGGAAGTTCTCTTTCCAATTTGGTGTTATTCAAGGGAAAACCATGTACCCAAGTGCTAAATGTGTAAATATTTCACTGTTATTAAATAGGATTAGTCTCAATATCTTTGAACGGTTGAGCTTTATGTGCCTCACACATCAAATGCCTTAGGTATTTTCTAACTCCTTAAAAGAAGAACTTCCATTCTTGTTGGTTCTTTTCAGAGTATTTTTTTCTTTCCTCAGTTGTATAAAAATTTATCATGCTTGTTGACTTGCTTATCTTTTGATGGCATGATCAGATGTTCTTTTGGATGGATTTATCCTTCGTTGTATAGTGGGGGATTTCCGGGGGTTGGATATGAAAGAGTTATGCACAATCTCATACCATCTAGAACGCCATTCTGACTTTAAATTGCAGCAATTGTTCATTAACATGTTCATTTGATCTTGGGAATGTTGGATTTAGACCCTCAGCATTACTCGTTAAATTATTTAGCACTTTTACACACAAAAATGTGTTGATTATCTTGGACACTGTATGCATATTGATCCAATTGTGTGTATTCACGCATCCTTAAAATGTCTCATATTGTCAAATGACAGACATGTTTGAAGACTGGATGACATCAATGGGATAAAAGTAACTGGATAAGGAAGGTCAAACTTACTATTAAGTTATTAACTTATGATGGACACTTGTATTATTTGGAATCGTAGCTTTTATGTCCATCAAAGTTGACTTTCTAGGCATTATAAGCAATTAATATTAAATATATAAAAGTATTGTGTTGTGTCTTTGGCACATCTTATGCTACATGATTCAGACAAATAGATCATGTTTATGTAGTTCCGGATGTGACTTTTGTCCAAATATGCCACTCTACCGTAGTGGGAAATTAACATGTTTTTTTCTGGGTGGTAAATCCATGTCTAATTGTCAGTGTTATATTGATGATATTCTACAACTTAAAGTGGGCAGATTTAAATTTGTTGTTTATCACGTATTTGAAAAAAGAGAAGCTAAAAGATTTCAGATTGGTCTAGTGACTTCATTGTTTAACATACTAAATTAGGGTATACCTTTGACTTTGCTTGTTGAATCAGAAAATTAGGACTCTGAAGATAAAGACTCAACGAAGACCCCATCGCATGTCGTTGCTTTGAGCTTAATTTCCATTTCTGGATGTTATTCATTGTCCATTCTTGCACTGTCAATGTTAGTTCACATACAGTGAGGTCAGGGGAGCCACTCGGTACTAAAATTATATTTTAGGACATTTAGTTGAAAAATCCAACACTTAATAATGTGATCCCAATGACAAGAATTAAGGCATGGCCACTGATGTCTTGTAATGATGCATGGTGACAATAAGCATATACATATAGAAGAATCTCAAATTCAAAGTCAAGTGCCGAAGTATAGTTGCCAGTCTTGAATTTTGATTCTGTTAGGTTGAATTATAGAAACTTCCTTTTATTTGCTCTATCCCTTTGCTTCACCTTTCTAAGCATCATAGTCCTTAAGTTGATTTTGTCCTATTGTTTATCAAAGACTTTTTGGTTCTCTATAATATATATTTCCTTGTGGGTTTCCTATTTGCGTTTAAGGACATTTCATCTTGTTCTTTTGGAGAAGCTTACCATAGTCATTTATACTGCTTGATGCTTACAAAATTACCTGATTTTGACTTGCAGTTCTCTTGGTATTATTCAATAAAGCAGCTCTTTCTTCATACAACTTCCCATCTGCAAATGTCATCACACTCTGTCAGGTACCTTGAGACTCTGGTTTTAACAGGGATGCCTGGCAGTCTCAGCATTGTACCACACATTATTTATTCATTTTCCGGAGCTGGTTGCAAACATTTATCCTAAGCAATTTGTCTTCATGACCTTTAAATATATTGTCAGTTCATCATGCAAAAGCTCTGGCTTATTTCTTAAGTTTTACATGGTTTATCAAATATGATGTTTTACTTTAGTGATATCTCCATGTAATGTTTTATATTTCCAAATGAGTTGTGAGACTTGTGCTTGACAGGAGTGATTTTGTTCCGTGCTTTTCAAAGGCAGTTCTCTATATCAGTTGGCATCACTGAACTGATATATTTAGCTTCCTGTCATTTGCAGATAATATGTTCATGTTGTTTTCTTTATCTCCTAAGACGGTTGAAGCTCATTTCTTTTCATTTGAATGAATCTCCGGTAATCCCTGACAATTTTAAAACATTTGTGCCACTGAAGACACTGATTGATACTTCACCCGTTGCTGTGACCTATCTTCTCTACATGGTAATTGCTTCATTTAGTATTTTTATGCTTATTATTTCCTCAAAGGTCAGGAGATCGCATCTCACCAAAAGATTTTATGGGGTCTCTGGTTCTCCTTGAAAGCTAGTTACGATGGAGTCTGTTCGGGGAGTAAATGTACCCATGTACACAACCCTTAGGAGGACAACTGTTGTATTTACAATGATTGTGGAATCCATTCTTGCAGGTCAGAGGTACAGTCGTCCGGTTATTGGAAGGTGAGATTTCCTTTTTCTTTTAGTTAGTTCTGTTGCAGAAGTTATGTCTAGAAAAATACTATGGGATCTTGAGATAGACAACAAAGAAAAGTGCCTCATCAAGGGATCAGAATATTAGGAAAGAATATTTAAAACTTAACTTCTCACAGTTAGTAAAACCGAGGGATAACTGGGATTAATGTTTCACTTTTTATGCATTTCATTCTCTCTCGTGTTCTCGATTTGGGAATTGAAGTTGCTTCCGAGATTTCTTATTAAATCATCTGGCTCACCAACAGCGGACTTTCTCAACAAACTAAACAATTTCCCATAAAGAAGAAAAATTCAATATGGAAAATAGTGACGAGAGGAACAGGATTAATGTTTCATTTGTTCCTTCATTCTGCTTCCAGAAAAAAGATTTATAACTGGGAAAAAATGAAAGTTTTTTCGACTCAAAATGCCTAAAGTTGAAACGAGGCTTATGACCCTGGGAAATGAGATTTCTGACTAAATGGATAAAGTTGAAAACTGTTTGCTTAACCTAACTGCCTTAAATAGCATAATGGTATGATACATGAGAGCCAAATATATCACTATATTC
This sequence comes from Nicotiana tabacum, assembly GCF_000715075.1. Lineage (NCBI taxonomy): Eukaryota > Viridiplantae > Streptophyta > Magnoliopsida > Solanales > Solanaceae > Nicotiana > Nicotiana tabacum. Next base: position 41,939,957 of record NC_134080.1, on the reverse strand, counting down.
TGTTGCTTCATTTGTGCTCTGCTGGAAGTTGCAAGAAAGAATAGAACGTTTGATTTTCTCTTTTGTCTCAGTTCTGTTAAATTTCTAGTAATTAGTATTAACAGTCTATTAAGGGGTTTATCATTTAAACACTAAGGGGTCGTTTGGTACGATGGATAATCAAAAATAATCCTAAGATAAAAATTTAATACCGCTTTATCCCTTGGTTGGTTACTAATCCTGGGATAAGTTATTCCAGGATTAAAAAAGAGTATCGGAATAACTTATACCTTCCAGAGAGTGGATAGTAATCCCAGGATAAGCAGTAAAATTGACAATCCCAGGATTAATACAACATACCAAACAGTCAATAAGAAATAATAACAGGATAACTAATCCTAGCATAACTAATCCCAGTATTACTAATCCCACCATAATTAACCGCAACATAACTTGTCTTCAAACCAAACAACCCCTAAAGGGGTCATTTGGTTCACTGACAAAGTTATGCAGGGATTATAATCCAAGGATTGTAATACAGGGATTTATAATCACTGGTTTATTTAGTGCTTGCCAGATGTTTAGTTCATTGCATTAAAAATGAAATATACGATGTATAATGTAACAATTTACAATCTTACCCTTATTTTGATAGCAAATAGGACTAATGAATAGAAAGATGTAATCAAGGCTATTTTTGTTTTTAGGTGTTTTATCCCCATAAAGTTAATCCCTGTATGAGTTGTCCCATGTTGGATCCGGCACAAAATAATACCAATTTTGTCGTATAAAATTCTAACCAAACACGGTATAAATTATTATTGAATTTTATACCATGTCCATTTTCCTAATCTTGGTAACCAAAACAACCCCTGGGATTCTCCTTTTACACTTCTAAATTGACCCGTAAGAAGATAAGTTATTGTTGCCTGCCTTCCATAAGTTTTTTTTCTTGCTTCTTCTGTTAAGGGTTCTCTTAATCACACATCATTCAAGCACATAGTTTGAGTAACACTGTGAGCATATTTCTCGCTCGTTCTCTAACAAAACATTGCCTAACATTACCAGTGTAGTGATAATCGTGTTTGGTGCTTTTGTCGCTGGAGCTCGGGACTTGTCATTTGACTTTTATGGCTATGCTGTTGTCTTCTTATCCAACATCACAACAGCAATATACCTTGCAACCATAGCGCGGATTGGTAGCGTTTTTGCCTTGTCATGTATTCTTTTCAGGTTGATATCTTTTTGGTCCTTTCTAATATTTCCAGCTATCCAGGAAAATCAAGTGGCCTCAATAGCTTTGGCCTAATGTGGTGCAATGGTATTGCTCTTGTTCTCTATTAGTCATCCTTGTCGTTCATCCTAGTTCTAGTTGTCTGATTTTTTTATTTTTTTTTTGTTCTTTTTGCCTTTAATAGGAATCATCTGTGGACCTCTCTTACTTGTTTGGTCACTTATTCGAGGTGACCTGGCACTGACAATGAATTTTCCTTACTTGTTTTCACCAGGTTTCCTGGTAAGCTTCACAATTAACTTGAGTATGGTATCTTACTATCTCATTGATCTTTTGCTGCACCACATAATGTGATAGTCCACTTTGCTTCCTCGCATTGTCTCTTGGGGAGCTCAAAGTCATAGGTGTTCTTCCCCACTCCCCCATCTCCCACCTCTGGGACAATATTTTTGCTTCCTTTGTGTTAAAAGGAAAAGCATAGAGAGTGAATCCTGCTCCAAACATTAATGTTGTTTTCAATGTAAATGTGTCCCACCATTGTCATACTAGCATACTCTCACCTGGTTCCTTCCAACTGTTGCTGGACACTTAACTGCTACTTATAAATGTCTTAATGGGATGTCATATTGCTGTGTTTTGACTCTCGTATTTTGTAAATGAGCAGGTCGTAATGTTAATGTCTTGCATATTGGCATTTTTCTTGAACTACTGTATATTTCTCAATACAACACTGAATTCAGCCGTCACACAGACAATATGTGGTAACTTGAAGGTTTGTTCTCCGATGAATCTTTTTATTCTATTAAGCTTTCTGATTCACCTTGCTGGGTCGATACTCCAATTGGAGAAAGTACAAAGTAACATTTATAATGGCAAAAGATGTTTGTGGTCTTGTGGAGGAATCCGAGTCCATTATTCAGGTAGTCAAATACTTTGCTTTGTTTCAACTGGAGTTGAATAGAGTGTACAATTGCAAGCGATTGTGCTATTTTGAGAAAATGAAAGGTGATTCTGTATTTTGCTTGCATCCTTGCATGCTGACCAGAGGTTTCTTGCTCATAGGATGTAATTTTGAGGCTTGGCTCCCCAGTGTGCAAGTTTTTGGTTTCTAATGCCAATTAAAATATCTCATCATCCTAAGCTAGGACTAGCCATTAATGAATAGTAAGAATTTCTAGCACGTTCAGCTCTTCTTTTAGTTATTTTTTTTTACAAAGTTTCAGTTGCTGGAGAACAGTCATTTCTAGAGTACCTGGGCTCCTCATAAGGCTTGTCACAGTAAAGGGTGCTGATAAACCCACATGTGAAGGGTAAAAGATATCTCTGTGAACCTTGCATCGCTTAAAGTTCTGTTCTAAAGGAATTCTTTTTTTACATAAATCCACCTAAATAGGTGGAGGGTTAGGCTCTAACCCCTGCATGTTCATAAAAACAAATAGAATAGTTACAAAATGGAAGAGGGAGCATATTCCTTCTTTTTCTTTTGCTAAGTAAGCAAAAAAAAGAGGGGGGGGGGGGTGCCTATCCTCCTTAGGCCAAGCTATGAGCGGACATGCCCACTCCTTTTGTAACTTGATCCTGTAATATAAATTTTAGTATAGTAAATCCTTTCCAACAGTGTATAGAAGGACTCCTATTTACAAAATAACAATTGAAACAGTTTTACAGTTAGAGTTCTTTGACATTAATGGAAAATTCACATCTCTATCTAGTCACCTGAACCAGCAAATAGGTTTTGCTCCATCTACCTTTTTTAACTCTGAATAATTCTACTACAAAATACATATGAAAGTGATGGAGAACCTTCGTCACTTGATTCTCTTTCTAGATTTTCCTGCTTTTGTTTTTATCAGCTTTAGTTAAGAGTTGTTAGAGGAAGATGTGGCAAAAACAGTTAGAGGCCTGCAACCTTTGTCCATCATACCTTCCTCTTGAGATATAGTACCAATTATCCAGTGCTCGTTTCCTCTCATGCATGTGGTTGCACGTAAATTTTCTCGTCCTCACATTAATCCTTGATTTCTTAAATAAGAATTAAAGAGTATTGTGGTCTTATAACTTCTTGTTTGAATACTTGGGATTTAAAGATGGATGTACAACTCATATGAGGATCAAATACCTAGCAGAACAAAGATGTTAACTTCTAAAGTATGGATTTTAGTGTTCTGTTTTTCAATCTATTGGAACTGCCATAATCTCGACCTACCATCAGCTACATCCAATATCCCCAAAGTGATGGCAAAAAAGAACAAAATCGCTGAACTTATCCCCTTGTCCCACAGAAGCCAGCTTTATAGAATAGCCTCATATCACTAGGCTACAATTACTGGATTATCATCCTTGTAGTAATTTCAATAGATAACTTGCAGATATACTTTCTTACAACATACCAAAAAAATAGCTCATGTCCATTGTCAAAAGTTTTCTCATTTTAGTTGAGCATGAAGCTACATGAACCTTTTGCAGAGCTGATGGAAATTTAGATAAGTTATCCTTGAGGCTTGTGATGCGGAAATATCTAAGTTTGAAACTGAACCTTTACTCAAAAATGTCAGATTGCACTTTCAGTCAAAAGTTTGGTAGCAAACTGAAGAGGTGATCTACCCTCCTCTGGCCCCCTCCTTCTGCCCTTCCTAAACTCCCCTAAAGAAGAGTAGAAAAAGTGATACAATTGCTATGGGGCCAATAAACAAGATTCAGAGCCCTACTTCCCACAACCTCTGTGCCCTGCATTTCCCTTTACACCTTCAAATTTTCATCTACTCCCTGTGTTTTTTTTTTGAGACAGCAGGTGGCACTTCTAATATGAAATTGAAAAAAGAAGGGAGAGTTATTCACTATACTTGGCTGGCTGTCAATCTTTATCTCCTTTGAACTTGAGCTGTGCTAATCGCAGTCAGCTGAAAGCTCAGTTAGCTTGTCCATCTGCTCTCTGCGTTTGCACTTATAGGATTCTCTTGAAGATGAACTTCTTTCTGGGTTTTCATTTCTCAGCAGAGATAGGTTGCACTTTGGTAAGTGGCTTGAGTCCACTTTCCAACCAAGGTCCTATGCTTGCGAGACTTCCATTTATTTAACTTGTCATGTACCCCGAGTCAAAAGAAGCTAAAATGTCAGTGATTGATGAGTCTCTATCATTACTACAGTTTTTTCTTCCTTTTATGCAGGACTTTTTTACAATCTCTCTAGGATGGTTCATATTTGGCGGGCTTCCATTTGATATGGTGAGCGTACTATTGCTGTTTCTGTGATTGCCGTTCTATTTTGTCTGCTAATCATTGTAGATGGATATCTGCTTTCAGTTGAATGTACTTGGGCAGCTTCTGGGATTTGTTGGCTCTGGTCTCTACGCCTACTACAAACTCATAGGGAAGTGATTGTTGAGAATGTCCATATGATTGTTCCAGGAAAAAGTTATTATTTGCAGCATAGTTTTTACCCCATTTTTGTATTGGTAATTATGCGATGCTTGAAGAGACACTCAGCTGCAAGGTATAATTTCCTTAATAGGTAATTCAGGTATCCGATCCTCATCGGGCTAGTAAAAGTCCCTGTTGACTTAATGTTACTGAGAATTGGGTGAGCGTAAAGGTTGTAGCTTGTTACAGGACCGGATCTCGGCACTGCAGGGCCCTAAAAAGGAGAATTACCCTCCAAGGACGAGGGAAACTTAATTAGTTTGAGATGTACACAGTAATGACATTCTTTTTATGAACAGATTGTAATTGAAACCCAGTGCTTAACAAGATTCTTCATGGAGTAAGTTGTGACCCCCAACGATGTTAGCTGTATGATGCCTTTCTTAGGCAATTTTTTTACTTTTTCCTATTAATTTATGTATCTTGCGGTGTTTGTCTCGATTTTCTGCTTGTCCATCTTATGACGAGAGAATTTTAATATTTACATTTCTTGGTTAGCAAATACGAGTGCTGGAAGTGAATACATTTTAGATCAACTGGGTCTTCTATCTAACTTTAGAAATAGCTGGCCGGCTTGTCGGAGGAAAAGGAGAAAAAGAAAGTGGAAGATTTGAAGATGGCAAAGACGATTGTACAAGAAAAATATTTAACTTTTATATAAGTATAAAGAATTTTTACGCTATTAATCTATTCTATATTTATTATAAAAGCATGAATATAATATTGGTTTACAAAAATAACCTTTTAATACTAAATATAATACTCACAATAAAAGCACATAACCGGAATTCTACACATTAGTTTTATAATCCTATTAGTTTTAGGACATAATACACGTTAGAAATCTTCCATGATTACCTTTAGGAATCCTATTAGTATAATCTTAATATATTTAGTCATGTAATTCTATTACTTTTAGGATATACTCCTTCAAAAAATCCTATTACTAATTTAATTTAAAATAATTTTTTTTAAAGTTTTAGATCTTTTTGTTTCCTTTTTCTCTTTCTCTTCTATTTAGTTTAGAGAAAACATTAATCCGTGCTTCGCGCGATTGTTTCCGGAAGAACGCAAATGACTTCAAGAAAATAATTTCTTTTTGTGAGTTATATTGAAAAAATAAAATATCATGAGAAATAATGAATTACATTTATATATGAATAAATCAGGCGTACTAATATCTTACAAATGATAATTTAGCCAAGTAGAACAATGAAAGAAAAAGTATATATATTTGCTTTTAAATCCTTTTTGAATGAGAAATTACGGTAGAATCCAAATAAAATTATCGTTCATCACACAATATCACTATTCAATATTTCTAGGTTACTTTCACATTTGGAAATCCTAATTTCACATTTATTTCGTGAATATAACAAAAGAAAAAAATCCATTGATTGGAGAGAAAATAAAGAAAAATGGTCAATTACCAAAACAAAAAAAGAAAAATCAAAAGTTTAATAAGAGGAAAGAAAAAGTAGAGTTTCTTTTATTATTACATATCGTTTAATAGTCAATTTAATTTGAATATTTTATTCATCAATTTGCTCTAAAAAAATGCTCCAGGTAAATGGGTTAGATTTCGATTAGAGTTTTCTATTAATATTTTACTTAGTTCTTTTAATTTTAGGATAATATATGGCAAAGGAAATTATCTTCTACTATTTTTAGAATATTAACCACTGCTAGAAACTTATTGTAGCAGATATATTTGGTTGAATTTCTCAAATAGTAATTCTATTATATATATTCTTATAAATAAATTTATATGCTTTTGAGTAAATGGTTTCTAGGTGGATATTTAGTTTTATTTGATTTTATTATTTTTATCTGAAATTTAATTTTTATACATGTAATATAAGATCTATAAAAGAAAAAAAAAGTTAATCAAAGTAGAAAAACGAATTAATCAAAGTAGAAAAAAAATATAAAAACAAACAATGCCAATTTTGCATGTTCAAAGAGAATTGAACTAAAATAATTCATGTTGTACTTTTGATTTTCTTTATTTTATTTGAAGGTCTAATTTTTATACACGTGATGTAAGATGTGATTTCTTTATCCCAAAATTTTCAATGTAGAAAAAAATATAAGAACAAACAATGCCAAAGTTCCGTGTTAAGACAGAATCGACTTTCATGTTGTAGTTTTAAATTTCACTCTTCTATTGTTCTTTATTACACTCAAAAAAAGTTAGAATTTTATCACAATATTGTAATATCAATTAAATCTTTTTCTGTCTTCTAGCTACTACTAATAGAAGTGCATGATAAATATATTTTAAATTCTTCACATTCCATTCACCAAAAGGTTTTACTATAACTACGCATTATTCACTTTTTTTTATAGAGACAAAAGCTTCGCTCACTAAATAAAAAATCAAGTAAGAAAAGGAGATGAGAAAGGAAAAAGAAAAAAAAAGGAAATAAAAAACTAATTAATATTCCTTTCTATTTCTTGTGAAATTAGACCTGAGTGAAGCCTATTTTCTATTTTCTTACAAGAAAATTCAGCTCAATCGAAACTCCTCTCAAAATGCTAATTTTGAAACAACTCTAACAATATCTTCAAAAATTAAACAATCCAAATCCAATAAAACTAACCTTCAAAGACAACCAAACCTAAAAGTCATAAACAATGAAATTACAATATATATAACACTAGAGGCTAACATGTTAAGCACAATAGATATTTCAATTTTCAACAATTCAAGGAGAAAAAGGCCTTAAACACAAAGCACAATACTTCCAAGTTCCAACTAACATCAATGAGAATAGGAAAACGAAAATGTAGAAAGCACAAAAAAAAAAAAAGTAGAAGGCAAAAAGTTGGTGGCAGCGATTAAAAAAAGTAATCTTTGAGACGTGTCTTCACAGCTTTCGATTTTTTCTCCGCTAAAATTTTATTACCGGAAGGCTTCTCCGACATTGACTTCTTCTCATACTTTTGCCTACCTTAAGGGCTTTAGCATTTATAGAGAGATCGGAAAAAACAATTCTAAGAAAATAAAAACATAGAAGGAAGAGAGAGGGATTTGTGGAAAGAAATAAATAGAGTAATAATGAAGAAAATGAAAACGGAAGAAAGATGGATTTGAGGAAAAAGAATAAATGTAGTAATATGAGGATGAAGAAAACGGAAGAAAGAGAGATTAAATAAGATTTGATGAATAGAAATAAATGGAGTAATGGATAAAAATATATTTTTTGGAAATATTTTTGACAGAAAATAAGAAAAAAGTTCAAAATTATGAGAAAAAAGATAAATTGTCATGTTGATTAAAGAGGCATGCCACATCATCTTTTCTATTCCCAACTTTATATTTATATATAGATATAGATTTGAGAATGTATTATATTGTCCAAATTCATTTAAAAAAAAGGAAGACTTATGTTATTATAAAAACATAAATATAATATTAATAGACCAAAATAACCCTAAGTATTAAACAGAAGAACTCATAGGGAAATGACATAACTGTAATAGCTTTTTTTTGGACTACAATAACATATTAATTTTTAATATTTAAAATTTTATCTATTTAATTCTTATTAAAAAGATGTAGGAAAGTTTGATAAAATCAATTTTATAAGATCCTCCGTATTTGTAATAAAATATCACTCGATAATATCCAATACTAAGAAAAAATAAAAGTAATATTAAATGGACTACATAAAGCATTGAAATTGAGAGAAAACATCCCCACGATGATATATTTTTATAATATATTTGAACTGCTTTCCTACTCAAATAATATTTTGTTATTATTAATTTCTCGTGTAATATTGAAAAATATACGTAATTATTAAAGAACAACTAAGAATTTTTTGGAGAATATAAATATGTGAGAAAGAGAAAGAAAAAGGTTGGTAAGAGTCATTTTTTTTTTGGAAAGAGTCAATACCACTAATGATTTTACAAATATAAAGATCTAAAAGTGGAATGTCAGATCAATTTTTTACTCTTTGAAAATAAAATTTATGGTTGATAAAATTATAATTATGATTAAATATTGAAAATAAGAGATGAGCTAACATTAAGAATCTGAATCAACAGAAAATAAATTATTTTTTATTTTAAGACCAAAAAATCAAAATTTTAATTAATTATTTAGCAAAAGAATTCGCTGTAATTATTTTTTAACATCATCATATAAGTAAAATTATTTTTCAAGTTAAAAAAGAATATCTTAGGGTGCATAAATTTATTCCATAGAAAGAGCGTTAGAGATAAAAAAAATTAGATCACAAAGTAAAAAGGATTAATATAATATTAAAAAGGCCACACAAGTGATTGAGGAAGCACAATCAAAGTTAAATCCTAAACACAAAAAAAAGCTTTGAAGACTATATTATAAAGAGTTGATTCTGGTATAGCGGGATTATCCTTTATAGATGCCTCCACCGGAAACAAAATAATATTCCTATGTCATGCATTAATTGTAAATGTCATATCAAGAGGCATGATAATATTAGCAATAATAACAAGTCGTGTACCATCGACAATTGAATTATATGAGGTCATACAACTCATTTTAGATTTGATATACCCCTCCAAACAACTGAAATAACCATCACAATATATATCAAAGCAGAGCAATAGTGATAAATTTATAAGGAAAGCCAAATTAATAATATGGGATGAAGGGCTTATGGCTAAGCATCAAAGAATCGAAATATTTGCCTAGAATTTTAGAGATATATTGGATATCATGAACCGTTTGGAGGAAAAGTAATAGTTTAAGAGGTGATTTCTGTCATGTGCTGTCAGTAGTTCCAAAATCAACGAAAGTAGAGACTGTAAAAGCTAGCTTGCCAAATTTATACTTATGACCTCAAAAGAAAAAGATTCAACTGACAAGAAATGTAAAAGTAAGAACAGATCCAACATTCAGTGATTTCTTGCTTTCAATCGAAAATGAAGAAGAGCACCCAATAAAAAGTGATTTGGTTCTTCCAGAAAATTTGGTTATCAACTTCAAGGGTAATAGTAGTACATTTAATAAGAAAAATATTTTCACTATTAGATTAAACACAATTTGTGCAATTAAATAATGGAAATTAAAGAACTATCTTAGCTAGCAGAAATGAATATGTTGATCAACTAAATAAAAGGTTGATTGCTAAGTTTTATGGTAAAAACAAAATATTTTTTTAGTTTTGACTCAACAGAAGATGATCGATACCAACAATTAATACTACCAAGAAGAATACTTAAATACTTTAATATCAAATGATCTTCTACCATCCAGGTTTGTTGTCAAGTTTATTATTTTTTACGTATGTTAGTGTCACCGTATATATAATAGACTAAGTTAAAATTGATCTTCCATTGCATACAAGTTGATTTTGAAGAAAAATATGCCCATCATGCTACTGAAAAACTTAGATCCGCCGCTTATGTAATAGTACACAGTTAGTATATAGAAGTTTTGACAATAAAGTCATACATGCAGAAATTATGATACTGGTCAACGTGCTATGTGTTTATCCCCAAATTTACTTTCACCTTCCAAAACTAAAGAATATTCTTTTAAATTTATGTAAAAATAATTTTTAAATATGTTTATGTTTTGTAATTATAATAAATAAAACACACGGACAAATATCATAAATATTGGACTATATTTATAATAATATATTTTCTTGTACGAATAACTATATGTTGCACTTTCAAGAGGGATATTAATATCGACAATAAGAGTTTTGGTTATAGCAGAACAACCAAAGCATTAGAAGAAAACATGAACAAAAAAATATCACCTACAAAGAAGTGTTCGTTAAGATATCATCATATTAGATACATTTAAGCTATATCTAATTAATATGACTAAATTGATCATTTTTATAAGTTCTTGTGATGTCCTTTAATTTTGAATTCACGTATTATGCTAATGTAATAATATTTTTCGACATTTAGATGATTGTTGTATTATTATATATAAATTTTCTCTCATTAATTAAATATTTTTCTTCCTTCATATAAATAAACATTTAAATCTTCGTGTGTTATTATTAACGTGTAACGCACGTTTATAGATACTAATTTTCTTAAAAGCCAAATACAAGTGATTATATTTATTATAAAGTGTAGTGGTAACATGAGCAAGATGATAAATCTAGAGAGAAACTTTTTGAGTAGCTCCGGTGTACCAATACCGATAACGCATCTATTGCTGGTTCACAAATACTTTGCATGTAATACGAAAATACAAAAAATTTCATATAAAAAGTTTCGTAAATGATTAATTAATTCAAACGACAAGGAATTTGAACCATTGAAAGTTGGAAAAAAATAAGAGTTCAAAATCCCTACATCTAATGGTAGCCACCAAATCATTTGGAAATTTGAAGGGCACTCATATATATACTATGTTGATATAAAAAAAATAAAAATAAAAAGAACGAGAAGAAGCAAATTTGTTTAACACGCTCGTCTTGGTGCGTGATTGAAACAGTTAATTCCGGGAACCAAAATAACTGTCGTCCTATTCCTTACAAAAGCTGAAATCAGCAAACATAACTGCTGTCCTCTCTCCACTCTCACATTCTTTTTCTTTTGAGAATTTCCTCCAATTAAACGAGATTCTAACCCTAATTCTTCACCAAAGAACCAAACCCCTTTGAAACAAAAGGGGAAAATTTTGACCAAAAATGGTAGTAATGAATCAATGTACAAGTCAGAAATAAGAATAAGTTTAATTGAGGGTTTGCATACTAGTCATGCAAACCTTAGAGACAATGGAGGAAGATGATGTTAGCCCTAAAGTTTCATTAAGAAGGAATGGATCGTTTATTTGTGTAGCAGCACCTTTCTTGTATGATAAATTACCTGAGGAACCCCTTAAGCTTACCATCCTCAAATTGGACGGCTCGTCTTTTGGTAACATTTCGTATAATTCTGCAATTTTGATGCATATTTTGGGTTGGGCATATATGTGAATTTTGGATGGTTTGTAATGTATTGAATTTTGGGATTTGTAGATATTGAAGTGGCTAGAAATGGGAGCGTGGAAGATCTCAAGCGGGCGGTGGAAGAGGCCTTCAGCCATTGCAAGATTTCATGGTATGCACAATGCTAATTAAATGCTGCACAATGCAAATGTTAAGGCAGTTTTGTGATGAGGTTGTGGGGGGGGGGGGGTAATAGGATTCAATGAGTTGTTTAAAGTTCATTGAATATATTAGGAATTTAAAGAACAAATGAGCATTGGGGCGTTATTGCAATTCCACATAAGTTTGGTTTTGTGTGCCTGATGCAATGCTTTAGAACGGGTTCCTAATTCTTTGCATCAATGGGGAAAATGAGTTGTCGATCATGAATTTTCTACATTAGGATCCATAATTGTGATGCATTGTTGTGGATCTTAATTCATATGTGTTTTGTTCACCTGGCTATGAATATGGGGCAGCATAGGAAGATAAAATGTGGAACGTATAAAAATTATTACTTCTAGTTAAACTAAAAAAGAAAAAAGAAACTTTCAAGTGATTTTGTTATTTTTCTTCTTCTCAATCATTCAAGATATTAAGGCCAATGGAAATTAAACACTGGTTCCATGTCCTATGCCCCCTTCTTAAAAGCAACAGCTACTGGTGAAAACGTTTGGCTGGTCTGTTGTTCCTAGATTACATTCATTAACCATTGATTTACGTTTCCATCTTAGTTTCCCACTTTTTAACTGGAGTTCAAAATTTGAGCTGACGAACAACTTCTGTGTTAGCTTGTTCAAAAGTTCAAGTTGATTTCTTTCTGAACATGTAAAAAGTTACCAAATTGCTAAATTCGTAAGACTCCTAATTTGAGTCTGACTGTGTTGCAGGTTACATGTATGGGGACATTTTTGCCTGAGTTATTGCGGACAGAAGCTCCTTACTGATGATGATTTAATAGGAACCTATGGGATCAAGGATGGCGATGAGGTTTATTCTCTGTCATAGGAAGTTTAGCGATAGATTATTTTCATATAATTTTATATGTTTTTATGGTGTATGCTTGTTGTCAATACATTGGAATCTGCTATCTAAGAACGGCGTTAAATTATTCAATCTATCTAACGCTCAGGCATTGTAGAATCCTTAGATTTTATAATTTTAGGACCTTCACCTTCTGCAGCTGATGTTTTCACTAGCCACCAACATAAGTTTATTCACGGTCCATCTGGTTGGCTAATTCTCTTTTTCATCATGAAGTATTACTTTCCGGTGATGGCCAAGACCAAATAACAGAAAGAAAAGATCTTTTACTCTCCTGTTCTCTCAAGCTAATAACTCTCTGATGGATGAACCATTGAGATCAGCATATCTGGTGTAAACTAGCAAAGACAACTGCCAAACAGAGATTCTTTTAACACCTTAGATTTTCTTTCTATGAGAATTTACTTTGTCAGACTGATCTTTTAGATATAGGTCACATCCTGTAAAGTTATTTTTGAGTCCCAAATCGGCTGCGGGAATAGAAATTGGACTCTGTATATGGTCTTAGGCAATCATCACCTCATGAGCTAGCTTTTGAGGTTGAGTTGGGCCCAAGGTTCATTTCTTTATTGGTTCGTCACATCAGTGACGTGAACTTATGCAGCTGTGATGACTGATTCAGAAGAATGTCAAAACTAAGTCTGTATGAAGATCTTGGTTTATATGGATTTTCCTCCCCTCCCCCCAACCTCAAAAAAGGAGAAAAAGAAAAGAGGAGAGGCGACAGTAAGGATAATTTATGACATTGGAATTGATTGCTCAGGGTATACAAATCAGCACAGTTATCTGTTTCCAGATGCTGTGGTATCTTTTACTAGATTTGCACCTCTAATTAAGTAGAATGTAGAACTGCCAAGAACCAACTGTGACCAAAAGCGGAGCAACTTGTACTCTACAAGCTAACTTATCTTTAGAGGTCTTAGATGGAGTCCCATCTTGCCATCAATAGATATAATTCTCCTTCCCGAGAATGATATTTTTTCTGTGTTAGTGCAAGTGAAACTGTTTGAATATATAATTGATGTTCTAACATATATTTCTTTTTCTCTTTTTGCAGCTTAGTTTTGTGAGACATGTATCCATTGGTTACAATCCTGTAAAGGTGCGACCAGAAGGAGGGGACCATCATTTCGATGAACCCAGCACGTAAGTTCTCTAATTTCGACTTCATCCTTATCCTTTTCTGTAGATGTAGTTGTTCTTCATGTCATCTATATTCTGCAATGCACACTCGTTTTTTATGCAATAATTTTGGTACCACAACTTACATCACTCTCGTGGTATTTGAGTAAATGGGAGGGAGCATGATTGTCTACCTTGTGTGATAACAGAGTAGAAATAGAGGATTCCCAATCTCTTCACGCATTTTTAGCCATTTTGATGTTTAAAATTGAAGGAATTAAAGAGGTCTTGACATGGAAAAAGAAGAACATTTGACTCATATATGACTTCTTTCAAATTTTTAGGGTGTAAAAGGGAAAACACAGAGACATGCTCTTGTCCTGAATTTTTTAGTTCAACAAAAAAATCAGTACTGTCTTCTGCTCGTTGCTAGTATAGTTCATTGTTTGCAGTAATGGGTTAAAGGACAAAGAACTTCATGTGAGAATAATTACTTCTATAAATGAAAAATTGGATGGGCTGTTAGGCTTTTTAGGTCTTTAGGGTTGAAGAATTTCTTATATTTTCCCGTTTTGGTTTGTCTATTACTCTCTGGCGATTGTGTGGGATTGGTGGGAGGAGGTCGTACTTTTCCAAAAGGTTGGCTTTTTTAACCTACGGGTGAAGTCAAACGATTTGTGGAATCATGTTTAACACTATAGCTAAGTATGTGTTGAAACATTAAGTGTGAAATGTTTGGACCTTTCTTGTCAAGAATTTCCGTTTGTAGCTTCATCTTTTCCCTATGTAAGCTTGGTTATTCACTTTAGCTTCACATCATAAGAGTTGCACCCTGTATTTTGTTGAGACTGCACATCCGAAGTGTCTACTATGTTCATGAATACTCTAGCACTCCTACACCAGTAGAGCACTTGGACTAACATTATCTTGGAACACACAATCTGCAGATCCAATGGCTTTGATGACAAAGAGCGGAAAGGTGAAAAGGAGGATGATCAATCCCAGGATGATTCAGATAATGATGAAGACAGCACTTCTGAAGATGAGAATGATGGGGGTATTCTTAGCAGTTGTCAGTACAGGTTGTTTCATTTATTTAGAGGGTGGTTATCGTATCAGAAACTGGCGAACTCAGAAAGGAGAGTGGAGCAGAAGATGGAGTAATGCATCAAGATTACCCCATGGTTACTTAGGGAGTTTTGAAAAATTGTTGTGCAGTTGCACAATAATAAGTACTGACTTTCCAAAGAGAGTTGGAAAGCAAAACAATAACCAGCACTTTTGCAGCTCTAGGATATGAATCAAGTTGAACATCAATGGTAATCAACTCTGATTGGAGCTCTAGCCTTGTAACTTCCCAATCATTTCGACATGCCAAGCTGCTTCTGCAGAGAAAGTGATGTCAACAAATTGACTTTATGCTTTCCCCGACGATACAGTCATTTGAGGCTCTGCAATAAAACACATTACTTGATACCAGCTTGAGCTTATCATTAGAGAAGATATACTGCTGCTGCTTGTAGTGTATCTTCCCATCTATAGATGATAATAGGTTGTATCGAGATGAGCTCAACCGGCATTTAGAGCGAGTCTCGACAAGCTAGATCAGCAAGATAATTAGTAAAATATCTAGTTTTGTTTTAAAAACCTCATGGGGTGCAGGTCTGAAAATATCTGGTTATTGTGTAACAGAAATTCCTGACTTTCCTGGGCATGACCCCTTGTTCATCTTGATGTATCCCATTTCAGATTCAATGTAAGTTATACCTTTTGGCAGAAAACAGATATACAAAAGTATATTTTGAGGCATTGGAAGGAATATGATCCATCTCCTAGTTTTGACTGAATACTAGGTTGACAAACTATCTTATGTTCTCACTTTAGACTCTTTACTTTATAATGTCTAGGATGGATCTGTAAAAAGAAAGGTTTTTATCTCTGTGTAAAAAAGACAGCCCGGTACACTAAGCTTCCGCTATGCGCAGGGTTCGGGGAATGACCGGATCACAAGGGTCTATTGTATGCAGTCTTACTCTGCATTTTTGTAAGAGATTATTTTCACGGCTCGAACCCGTCACCTCCAAGGCTCCCCTTTGTTTTTATCTCTGCGTATGGAACCAAAAAATGGAAAATCAGGTAAAAGGTTTAATCAATTAGAGATCTTAATCATTTTTAGTCATTCCATTATGCTCATCTTTTTAAAAATGATTGTCAAAGTCAAAGAAAGGAGGCCACTTAATGAATCTGCAACCAATTTGGTACTAGATATATTAACGTTTTCAACCTCTAAATTGAAATAGGGAAGACAATGTGTGTCAAATGCAATCAAACTTGAAAAGGCACACTTAGAACTTCTCTTGGCTCTCAAAGCAATTATGGAAGCATAAAATCTCATTATTGCATACCTTGTTAGGTGAGATTGTCATTTCATACATATTTTATGCCTTAGATTATTTCACATGTACGTCCCAAGAATCTATATATCTATATAGAGGAAAAAAGAATACTGACTTGGCACCTTTCTGTGGCCAAGAAAATCAATTATCTTTTTTCTCCTTTTTTGAATTTTCCCCCTTTATTTCTCCATTTATCTTACTTTTATTGTCCAAAAGGTCTTTAATGCAATTAATCAACTTTTCACCAACCACTATAATTGTTCTTTATCATATACCAGAATTAATTTTGAAACTCACACACACACACACACACACACACACACACACACACACACACACACACACACACACACACACACACACACACACACACACACACACATATATATATATATATATATATATATATATATATATATATATATATATATATATATATATATATATACTCATCTTTAGCTTAGTTTTGTATCTGTTAGTGGATTTTATGGCTTTCTATTTTCAGCTCCACTGTTATTATTACATATACGTGTTTTGCTTAATGCCTAAATAATCTCATTTATAAGAATCCTTATTCGGTGAAGTTACCCCTATCCCGAAGGAGTAGAGAGACTGTTTCCGAAAGACCCTCGGCTCAAGAAGATAAAAAGACAAAAGGAGACAATATCAGTAACACCACAGAAATAGTATGAAAAATAGAACAACATAAAATCAAGAAGAAAGATACAAAGCAAAAGCGAAATAGTATCCCTACCAAACTAGTCTCACAAAGTCCTGATATAAGTCAAACTCAACTACCTCCTAACCTACAACCCTAATACTCGACTTCTACATGTTCCTATCAAGTGTCATGTCCTTGGAAATCTGAAGCCTCGTCATATCCTGTCTAATCACCTCCCCCAATACTTCTTAGGCCACCCTCTACCTCTTCTCGTGCCCTCCACAACCGGTCATTCGCACCTCCTTACCGGAGCATCTGGTCTTCACTGTTAATTTGCTGTTAATTTGCTATTATTAAATTTACGTGCTTGCTCTTTTCAAAATACCAGCGGTATGGAATTTTTTGTTCGCTCCATTAGATATAATGGTGATTTTCTTATGGGTGCAAAACATCAATATCAATATATTATTTTTGGAACCAAACGAGCCATGCATGGTGAAATCCCAGAGTAAGTTGCAATAGAGTTGGTAAATTTAATTCACGCAATTATATCTTGTCATTAAATAATCTCATTTTTCATTTTGTTGGATTGTAGTTGTTTGTCTCATTTTCTGTTTTGTTTTCAAAGGCCGGACAATATCAATTTTCTTTTCTTGCAACTTTTCTTTTTCCTTTTTTGGTTGTTTTTATTTTCTTTTTCCCCGTTACTTCACATTGGTTAAACTTTATGCCTATATTTTTCCTTTAATAATCTCCTCCCAATTTTATGCAAAATCCCCAAAAATCGTTTTTTCACTTAAAATACCTTTATCATTATCTCTTATAAATTTAAAGTGCTTCACTGGAAAAAAGGGAGAAATAGCAAGACAAAAAATTACATTCACATGTGATTTCATGTTGCAAAAATATATCAAATTGGTTGCAGCTACTTATCAAAATTTTACATCAGTTTATGGAGAAAAACCATACATCAGTTGCAAATTGATTATAATCACAATAATTATAATATACTATTTAGAGTCCTTCTCCCGTCATCACCAAACGGTGTAGTATAGGAAATTTGTGGACAATGTAAAAGGCAATTTGTGATAAGGATTGGTGATTTTCTTTTGATTTTGGCAGAGTAACTTTTTGCAACTGAAAGTAAGTTATTAGATGAAACTAGTCTTCCTTTAATAAACTTATTTTTGGACGAAAATTTTCCTTAAAAAATGTGTAGGATTCTTCTTCTCCGAGTAGAATTCTACTCCCAAGTCACTTTTTACTCAAGTTTTGTCCAGGTTTTTACTAGGTATAGTAGGGACCACATAAATAATAAGAGGCTACCAGTTATAGTATTAATTCGAAATTAGCATGAGTTAATTCTTACTATAACAAATTGTAATTTATTTTACTAAGCAATTGAACTCCTCAATATGAATTTCGAAAATTCAATAACACTTATTTTAACTCCCCATGTTAAGATCTCAAATACCAGTTAATTAAATTAAATCACTGAAAATTTAATTTAATCAACTAATTAAATCCTTTACAATTCCGCTTAAAACATTTCATGTGATGGATACAAAATCCACTGGTCGGGTTTCATATGAAAACTTATAAGCTTACATAAAGGGGTATCATCAAACTCAAAACGAGTCATGGATTCTATCAACTAATTATTATCCACAAATGTTATTCGTTATTGTCCAATCTATTAGGCATACACTAACTCTAAATAGAGTCGTACCTTTTGATAAATCAAAACAATAAACAAATTACATTGATCATAATAATTATATCAAGATTAAGAGTATAAGCTCATTTAATGAATTAGAGAAAATGTTTTATACATTTAGTACAAAAACATCTTTTCTCTACTTGGTCCGTTCAATATACACTGAGTATACTAGCACAAGAAGTTGGAGTAAAACTACTCTCATAATCAAGACAAATTGTACTATAATCTTGTGCTACAATCATCAAGATATTTTGTCCAACACTATCTTTGATTGTGAGTATAGTTTATTAATTATGAGAACCAACAATTTAATCTTCTGTGCATGAGCTAAGACTCCATACACTAAATTGCCTACTACATAATTAAATGGACACACATATAACAAATGATCTATTTAAAATAGTACTTCATTGAATTGAATAAATTAAATAAACAATTATTCCATAAAAAATAAAATATAATACTATATCTAAACCGCATGATTAATAGTATATCCCAACAACTATTTTTACAATTTCAGAGATTGTCGTTGGTAGCCATATCGCCTTTTAAAGTTCTCTTACTAACAGTCGCTTTAAAAGTCCGTTTATGTCATTGTTTAGTCTCTTTTCTTCCCAGGTAGAACTCCTTTGTCAAATTTTTCATCTTTCATGAATTTACCTTATTTTTTTATGCAGTTTCAAAAGTCTAAAAATATAATTTGAAAAACTAATGAGTGTTTGATCATGAAAAGATATTAAAAAAGATGTTCCAATTAAGAAAAGTCAACAATCATCTTTTCGCGTCCTGTTATCAATAGTCACTTTAGTTCAACAACAACCTATATAATAGATGATATAATTTGGTAAAAGGTACCACAATTAACCTTTTATATTTTATACTAATTATGTAGTTTTACATATTCTTATATCTTTAAAATGCAACTATTTTTTATCATACACGATTCTTATTGAGAATAAAAAGATTATACATCATGTTGTAGACATCGAAATTTTGACGGATCAAGCCAAATCCTAAATTAATAATACTACAGGACTCTTGAAATCCTAGGAGTCTACATAGGATTTCTTGGAGGTTACTCTACCCTAAACCCTAACTCACACATATATTAAGGGATATATATTCCCTTGAAGAGGTGTCTCAAAATCCCATAAACTCTTGGGATATTCACAAAGAGATCAAAATATAGCCGGATACTTCTTAACAATCAAATAGTTCAAGAAGCTGGAGATCAAATACACCCCCAGGAGGTCTGCATCATCTTACAGTCGAGAAATACGCGGCTTCAACCCTTGAATCACGGAGATAATCAGGAGAGAAGAATCAAGGGAGAAGCAGAATTGTACTCATAATTGATTAGTAAAATATTTTTCTCCTATTTTGTGATTGCAGTTTATTTTTCATATATTGAAAATTAGTTGCAAACAAATTGGCACGCCCAGTGGGACCAGTTCTGCCCTTTATCTCTTCCTCCTACAAATCGAAAACTATAAATTTCAAGATTATCTGTTGTGATGGTCGAATACTTCAAGTCTCGTAGTCTGTATATTTACGTTTAGTCTTAGATTCTCCGCCTTGGACAATATACATTTCAGGATTTTTCTTTTAAATTTTCTTGTAGGCATTCGACTATACCTTGTATAAACGTCGTTTTATAGTTACTTTGCCGAACTGAAGTATTGCCATGTACCTATATAGTTATGCTATATAGTTAATCATTTCCCCCTCCCCCCCCCCCCACATTTTTTCGCTTTTAAGCTTTGTACAATTCTTAATATATTTTCTATGATAGGAATTGTCCCAGAATGCATCTGGTGGACAATTTGGAAAAAGAGACATCAGAGATGTTTTGAAGATAATAAAGTTCCATTCAGAAAATTTTTATGATTATAGATTAAACCTAGTTAACAATAATATTTCTAGATGTAGCTTCTGAAAGTGTGATAAATGTGAGATAGATCTGGTCGAATAGTGATAATAGCATGCAATAACTATTCCAAAAAGCATGAATAATAATATAGCATTTAATAGCAATGAATAACAATAAATGACACTAAAGTAAATAGGGGGAATGATTCACCCAATAAAGGATGAACTAGATGGTTGTCACACCTCCTTTTTGCGCGCCCGTCCCCGAAGGGTTAAATGCGCGAGAGAGTTTTTCCAATTTAAGTGACAATATTTGAAATGAGATTATTTATTTAATTCAGAGTCGCCACTTGGGAAAGGTTTGGCTTTTGGTGTCCCAAGTCACCGGTTTATCTTGAATCCCAAATCGAGGAAATTTTCGACTTTTCCAAATGAAGTCTGCGAACCAGAAATTCTAAGTAAGGAATTCTATTGACCCGAGGGAAGGTGTTAGGCACCCTCGAATCCCGTGGTTCTAGCACGGTCGCTTAAATTGTTATAATGGCTAAATATCTGATTTAAATACATGTTGTGACTTATGTGCTTTTATTAAGTTTAAACCGCTTTTATTATTATCATTTATTTTTATAGAATTGCAACGTCGTGAAAATGCATCTCGAACCACGTCACAGTCAATGCACCCGTGGTCGTCGACACATTTTGACTCCGTTGAGATTTGGATTTGGGTCACATCAATGTGCACCCGTGTTTAAGAAGGTTAAATTATTAAGCCGCGCCTAAAGAGTCTAACGCGTTATTATTTTTGTAGAAGGCCATGAAATTCACTAAACGGCCTATCCCAAATTCTAAAAAATTTATTGTGGTTATTTATTGAGGGCCCCACAATTTTGCATTTTTTATTTGACGAGGCTCGTCTCTATTTTAGAAAGGATATCCTAAAGTGGCTACATTTCTAATGCGTTTGTCTCTAAAACTAGAAGGAAAAGGTACATGCTAATTTAATTATATGCTTTGGCCTAATTCGGATTCTTATCAACTTCTGATTAATTATTTACAAAGTGGAGAAAACATTATAATTCATGGAAAAATGCTTTAATTTGACAAAGAGACTACATGCGAGCTGATGATATGCTATACTTGCATCCAAACGTTTCTTTAATTGAATTTCACTAGACTTATTTAGGCTAGATTAAGGGAATTAACTACTAGGCGTTATTACTAATAGGGATTCGGACGCGCTTCCATATACTGCCTAGCGGGTCCTGATAAAGGAAACTAAAAATAGAACAGAACATAAAAAAAATGGAAGTACTCTATCGTATGCATATCATTATAGCTAACAGGAATCTGGTCAGTCGCTATGTCAATTATCTGTACATTCTGTGTACTGTACAATTACA
This sequence comes from Nicotiana tabacum, assembly GCF_000715075.1. Classification (NCBI taxonomy): domain Eukaryota; kingdom Viridiplantae; phylum Streptophyta; class Magnoliopsida; order Solanales; family Solanaceae; genus Nicotiana; species Nicotiana tabacum. The sequence continues at coordinate 41,918,181 of NC_134080.1, read as the reverse complement.
TACCTCGTAACAACAAACGACTATAAACTAAGACGCAAGAGACTAGAACTTAGTTAAACATCAACTGATCTTTCCCTGCTATTGAAATTACAAACTAATCAATCATATAGAAAGAAATCAATTATGCCATGAGTATTACAACAGACATTTAAACTTCTCCAACCTTTCATTTCATGCTTTCAGATTGTTACAGTTACACCAATATGAGACTTGAAACGTGTACATGGATACTGAAATGCAAAGAAGAAGTGGAAGCAGAAGAGTCAGCAGCAGCAGCACAAGAATGGTAGTAACAACAAAATCAACACAGCAACAATGACAATCCCAGACCAAACAGACCAAAGCAGTGAACCAATGGTACAGTACTCAATGTTGATCTTTTCCAAAACTCAAAGGAAGATCCTAAAATCTGATAGAAACAGACCAAACTGGATGCTGGATTTAAAACACGAAAGGATGAGGAAAAGTAGTGTTTCCAGTCGAACAAAGAATTTCTTTTCTAAATTCCCCCTCCTGATTTCCAAAATAAACTATCTTTCTCACTTAGAAACTGATTCTGTTTGGTTTCAGCTTCCCTTTATGTGTGTCTCTCTCAATGTGTATCTGTATCTCCCTTCTATTTCTCTCTTCCTTTCAAAAATCTCTCCCTTCCCTGTTGTTATCCTCTCCTCTTATCAGATCTATCCTCTGTCTGTGTGTGTTAATGTGTATGTATTTTTGCTCTCTCTTCTCGGATCTCTCTGATGTCCTCCTCCTTTAACTGATGGAAGTCCCCTCTTTTATAAACCTGAAACCTTTAACAGCCTGTTCAGACAATTAGAACACCCCTCCCATGTGCTCTCCTATTTCAGATTCCACTTAGCTAATTAAGTATAAACAAAACCCCATGATATTCCCTGGCAGACTCACTTTTGAGTAATGTTTATTATTTCTGAAACTAAAGTAGAGTATGGGCAGCAGAATGTAGTCTGACAGCATATGCTGTCAAACTATTTAATTCAAAAAGCCCTTATGCAGGACACAGGCTGTGCACAAATGCACATGTGGTGCACAAGTGCACATGCCCTCCAATTTCAGAATTGTAACTGAACAAAACATTGATTTTACATTTCTGATTCAAATTAACAATTATAAGTACTAAACTCAGTTCCTAATTGATTCAGGCAATGCTTAGCAGAAGCAAATCGATTTGTTATTGTTCAGGCAGCTGAAACTAATTGACGACACATGTCGACTCGACTATATTAATCATAACATGTACAATCGTAACCAAAAATTAGATGTTTAATATTATCGAACACATGACTCGAGTCATACTGACCCAGCAGAATTGTACTCGAGGAATCAGTTAATCAGTTCAAATTTGAAATTCAGCTAATTGCACAGCACATACATACATACATGTTATCAGTGAATAGAAGAAGGCCTTTAATCAAACACATAGGTTCAGGAAAGGTGGACAGGATACATTTGGTAAAAAATTCAAAGACAACAAATTACACAAGACATTCGGCCAATACGAACAGACCTTTAAACCACACACGTACTGAATAACAAAGAGAAAACAAACTTACCTTAAACTTTGAAAGCAGAAACAGGAAAAATCAGCTTGTGTTGTACAGACCCTTTCTCAAGGTTGAACGGATTTTAATCGAAATGTTTCTCAAATGAGAAACACTTCGATTAAGGTCTATTAGACCCTAATCTCTTGGTTCGAACAGGCACGGAACATGCACGAGGAAACATAGGGTTCTAGAGGGCAGATTTGGGTTTTGGGCTTTCTTGGTTAGATTGGGACCAAACCAAGCATGGTTTGGTCACGAGGGGGGTCCGGTGATTGTCTGGTATGAATCTAGGGCAGATCGGTGTAGATCGAGTTTTGCTCGAATCTTCAAATGAAGATTCAAGGACCTAAAGGATGATTCGAACTAAACGGTCCACAGATCCATGTTCAGGGGGTGAGATGGTCCTATGGTGTTAAGGTGAAGGCCACCGGCGTTCATGCCGCCGGCTTTCATGGTGAAGAATGCAGGGGCGGCTAGGGTTTGGAGGGGAAGGGGATGAGGACGAAGGTGACCTAAGGCTGGGGGTTCGGATAGGTGGGGGCAGGGTAAAGGTTATGGGTTTTTATAGTTAGTGAGGGGTTGATTCCTAGCCGTTGGATGGGGTGCGATGAAGGGTCAGGATCTCTTGGCTGATGGGGGACGGTGTCGTTTCATCCTAAAGGGGTTTGGGTCTGTCCGGGTGGAAACGGGTCGGGTTCATCAGTGGATTATGGGGAAGTGATCTTGGCCGTTGATCAATCTGAGATCAACGGCCCAGATCAGACTGGATTAAAACGGCGTCGTTTGGACGTTCTTAAAGTAGGCTGGTCTGGACCGGGGCAAGCACGGGTTTTGGGCTGAGTTGTTTGGGCCAATTTATTTAAAATTGGACTGGCCCAAGTCCGAGAATTCTTTCTTCTCTTTTATTATTTTTTTTCTTTTGAATTAATTTACCAAATAATACCATATAAAACCATAAACAACATTTTACATACAATTGACATTAATTATACTAACATCACTTAATGACAGAAATAAAAATGAAAGATGCACATTTTTTATTTATTTATAAACACGGACGGGATTACAGATAACTAACGAATATGCCACACAAAATCCAAAACCTTTACAGCAGGACCATTTGTCACATTTTTTATTTCTTTTGGAGCGATTGTCGCGCGAAACAAAAATCACGTGCTCACAGCTGCCCCTCTTTGTTCGGAAACACGAAGAGTTTTCGTGCAAAGATAAAGTGAGCGGGTATGAGCGATTTTTGCCTATGGACTACTCCGTGTGAAGCATGTTTTGAAAGATATGACCGAATCTTTGCTTCAAAGATTTCCTACATATCCTGGGCTAAACAGGAATCAGGTCAATGTAGTTCGGGAAGCTTCGGTAGCTGGGACTACCATGGGATCGCAATGCTTGTTGTTACTGCTGTTGCTGTTGTCACCTGCTTTACTGACCGCCTTATTACAACCAAAGAAACATTGGAACCAAACTAAATACTTATATGCATGTCAACTGCTAGTTACAAGATCCCTATCTATGATTCTTTTGCGACTTGATCATGGGTCTTAGCTAATTTTGCTTGGAGACTTCGATCCGAATCTTGATGCTTGCGAGTTGTAGGTGCTTGTTTAATCTCTGGGATACTCAGTGAGACGTGACTGGAAGAGTTCTAGACTTTAATCAAATCTTGGAACGATCCGCCTTCCATTTTCTCTGGTATCTCGGGACATCTTCTTTTTGTCTTTTCTTTTTTGATTCTGAGTTGAGACTCATCTCGTGGGTCATTTCGATCCGTGTGGCTCGAGGTTAGACCTGCGGGAGAAAACAAACAAACGAACGAAATTTTCTGCCCCAGTTTCACTAGGAAAATTTCGTTAATTATTCGCCAGGAAGTTCATAAAATTGAGGAAGGGAGATAAAAATGCTCAGTTCAGGGTTGGAGCCCTAATACCGAATAGCTGGGGAGAAGTTCAGTTTTTAGAGTTGAAACTCTAATACTGACCAACTGGGGAAAAGTTCAGTTTAGGGTTTTAAAACCCTAATGCTGACCAAAGGAAAAATTCGGTTTAGGGTTTAAAACCCTAATGCTGACTAAAGGAAAATTCAGTTTAGGGTTTAAAACCCTAATGCTGACCAAAGGAAAAATTCAGCTTAGGGTTTAAAACCCTAATGCTGATTGCATGGAAAAGCTCAGTTTAGGGTTTAGAACCCTAATGCTGGCTGAATGGAAAAATTCAGTTTAGGGTTTAAAACCCTAATGCTGACCAAAGGAAAAATTCAGTTTAGGGTTTTAAAACCCTAATGCTGATTGCATGGAAAAACTCAGTTTAGGGTTTAAAACCCTAATGCTGGCTGAATGGAAAAAGTTCAGTTTAGGGTTTAAAACCCTAATGCTGACTAAAGGAAAAATTTAGTTTAGGGTTTAAAACCCTAATGCTGACTGAATGGAAAAAGTTCAGTTTAGGGTTTAAAACCCTAATGCTAACTAAAGGAAAAAGTTCAGTTTAGGGTTTAAAACCCTAATGCTGACTAAAGGAAAAATTCAGTTTAGGGTTTAAAACCCTAATGCTGACTGCATGGAAGAGCTCAGTTTAGGGTTTAAAACCCTAATGCTGGCTGAAAGGAAAAATTCAGTTTAGGGTTTAAAACCCTAATGCTGACTGCATGGAAAAGCTGAGTTTAGGGTTTAAAACCCTAATGCTGGCTGAATGGAAAAAGTTCAGTTTAGGGTTTAAAACCCTAATGCTGACTAAAGGAAAAATTCAGTTTAGGGTTTAAAACCCTAATGCCGACTAAAGGAAAAATTCAGTTTAGGGTTTAAAACCCTAATGCTGACTGCATGGAAAAGCTCAGTTTAGGGTTTAAAACCCTAATGCTGGCTGAAAGGAAAAGCTCAGTTTAGGGTTTAAAACCCTAATGCTGGCTGAAAGGAAAAATTCAGTTTAGGGTTTAAAACCCTAATGCTGACTAAAGGAAAAATTCAGTTTAGGGTTTAAAACCCTAATGCTGACTGCATGGAAAAGCTCAGTTTAGGGTTTAAAACCCTAATGCTGGCTGAAAGGAAAAACTCAGTTTAGGGTTTAAAACTCTAATGCTGGCTGAAAGGAAAAATTCAGTTTAGGGTTTAAAACCCTGACTAAAGGAAAAATTCAGTTTAGGGTTTAAGACCCTAATGCTGATTGAATGGAAAAAAGTTCAGTTTAGGGTTTAAAACCCTAATGCTGACTGGCTGGGGACAAAATTCGAGAACAACAACTGACCTCTTTTTTTTTGAATTTTCTTCTTTTAGTAGAAGATAAAAGGGAGTTTCGTGGAAACTTACCTTTCGAGTGAATTCCTTATTGCCAAAATATTTCTTGTACCCATGTATCTTCTTCTTTGGGCGACACCTGCTTCTTGCACGGTTGTCTTGGATTATACATGTTTCAACTTTTCAGCCAAAGAACAATTGTTAGTTCGGAAATGACGGTCGGTTTGGTGACCTTGATCGTTCCCGGTTGCTTTGTTGTGTCTTCATTTCTGTTGCGAAGTCCCACCATTGATTTGATTCATATGTCGAAACCCTTTAGACTGCTCAGGCTTGTATTTCCAGATTCTGTGATGATTTGCCTCGTAAGGCTCTTTTTTCTTTTCTCTTTTTTTTGTCCCATCTTGCTTGGAGATTCTCAACGGGGATTTTATTGGGGATACTCTGTGGGGATTTGTACAAAAGGAAGCTCTGTGGGGGGAATATTTAGAAAGTGGATTCTTTGTGTGGATTTTTGTACAACGGGGCATGCTGGGGATTTGTTTCAAAGCGGGCTTTCTAGCATTTGTTGGTGTAAGCTTGTTGGGGAATTTTTCAAAGGAACTCGCTGGGGATGTGCTGGGGAAATTCCAACGGGGATTTTTTTTATATATATATTGGGGAGACTCTGTGGGGGATTGTACAAAAGGAAGCTCTGTGGGGATTCGTCCGAAGGCGGACTTGCTGGGGGGAATTTCTCTTTTTCCTCTTTACTTCGAACGCCATCAAACATCAGGATTCATCAAGTTTGGACAGACGTACACGAAACGGGGTGTTTTCCTTCATGAAACGAAATTCCGTGAAAACAAACCTGCCACCTGCCCTTTCCGGTGTATCCTGAACTTGGGGTTAAAACATAAAAGGGATTCGAAGAGAAACAAAGAAAGGAGAAAACAAATTTCAGGAAGGGAGTGTCCCTTTTGGGACGAGAAAGACTTATCTGAGGAAGATAACGCTGGCTTTAAATGACATGACATGCTCTTTGGACTGGACGTCTGACCTTCCATGAACTTGCGTTTCCCTGAACTAGAACGGATCTGTGATTCCAAACCGGTGGAGCTTTGCCGAGACCTCCTTGGGGTGGAGTCATTCTTTTCGGCCAACAGCGCCCTTTGCGGGTTTTCGCTGGCTGACCTCTCTCATTTCTCTTCCTGTAATCGCTTGATAGCACTCTTTGTGAGTTTTTACTAAACAAGCTCTCTCATTTTGGTTTCTCTACTCCCGTCGCCTCGTGGCGCCCGAAGGTTTTCACCGACGAGACTCTCTCATTTTATCTCTCTCAATTCAGAGTGTGCCGGTCTCCATTTGTGACGCTTATTGGTTTCCCACTATCTTTGGTAATTGATCTGAAGGCTCGTGCTTGGTAAAGAGAGGTAGATGATACTAACTTCTAAACTGCTCGACGTGCCCCGGTTTCAATTTCAGGGGTGAATGGGATTTTATTGTTGGTGTGACTGAACCTCAAGGAGAGGCTGCCTACGTATCCTTTCGGAATCAAGTCAAACGTAGTTCAGGCCTCAATCAATTTTTGTTTTGTTTCGTTTTTTTTTCTTTGTTATTGGTCGCCGAAGGGATGTGACCGGCTCAAATGGCTTGTAGAGAGAATTGGTAGTGTTTGGGGGTAGTGGGGAGTAAAACCTTCGTCAATTTCAAATGTGTCAGGACCACTGGAGTATAATTCAGACGTAGTATCTCTTGACTGCATCTGCATTTACTCCTGTTTCGGGATCATTTCCTTCGATATCACCAAGATACAATGCTCCTCTCGGCAATATCTTCCTTATGATGTATGGGCCTTTCCAATTTGGAGCAAATTTCCCTTTCGATTTCTCGTGATGTGGCAGAATACGCCTCAGTACCAACTGACCAACTTCGAAATTCCTGGGTCGAACTTTCTTGTTGTAAGCCCGGGCCATCCTTCGTTGGTACAACTGCCCGTGACAAACCGCGGCCATTCGCTTTTCATCGATCAAAGTCAACTGTTCTAACCGAGTCTTGACCCATTCGCTGTCTTCGATTTCTGCTTCAACAATGGTTCGAAGCGAAGGGATTTCTACTTCTGCCGGTATCACAGCCTCGGTCCCATAAACCAAAAGATAAGGAGTTGCTCCTACTGACGTGCGTACCGTAGTACGATATCCCAATAATGCAAATGGTAGCTGTTCATGCCACTGTCGGGAACTCTGGATCGTCTTCCTCAAAATCTTCTTGATGTTTTTGTTCGTTGCTTCTACAGCACCATTGGCCTTCGGCTGATAAGGAGTAGAATTCCTATGCGTTATTTTGAATTGCTCGCATACATCTTCCATCAAGTGACTGTTCATGTTTGCTGCGTTATCTGTAATGATAGTCGCATGAATACCGAAACGATAGATAAGATTTGATTGTACAAAATCTACTACAGCTTTTTTAGTGACCGACTTGAGAGTGACAGCCTCTACCCATTTTGTGAAGTAGTCTATGGCAACCAGTATAAATCTGTGTCCATTTGAAGCCTTTGGCTCGATTGGTCCAATGACGTCCATGCCCCAGGCGACAAATGGCCAAGGCGCAGACATGGGATGTAGTTCTGTGGGAGGTGCATGAATCAAATCACCGTGCACCTGACACTGATGACACTTCCGAATGAAGCTAAAGCAGTCCTTTTCCATGGTCATCCAGTAATAACCTGCTCGAAGGATTTTCTTTGCTAAGACATACCCATTCATGTGAGGTCCGCACACACCTGCGTGTACTTCGTGCACGATCTTTCTCGCCTCCTCGGCGTCGACACATCTTAGGAGATTGAGGTCCGGGGTCCTCTTGTACAACAATTCACCGCTCAGAAAGAAACCACTCGCATGCCGCCTCGATTACGTTGCAGTAACCGTGTCTTTCCCTGATTTGGATTTCCAAAGGATCGACATGGGCATTGCCCGGGTAGGGTAGCATTGAAGCCAAAGTAGCGAGTGCGTCTGCTAGTTCATTGTGACACCTCGGGATATACCTGAACTCTATTGATGTAAAGCGCTTGCCGAGGTCCTCCACATGCTGTCGGTAAGGGATAATCTTGACATCCCGAGTTTCCCATTCACCTTGGACTTGCCGGATAATCAGGTCAGAGTCTCCCATAATCAGTAAATCTTCGACATCCTGATCGATTGCCATATGCATGCCCATGATGCAGGCTTCATACTCAGCTGTATTGTTTGTGCAAAAGAAATGCAGTCTAGCTGTGGCGGGATAATGCTGACCAGAAGGCGAAATCAAAATTGCCCCAATCCCTACACCTTTGGCATTCACGGCTCCATCAAAGAACATCTTCCAAACATGAGCGTCCTCTGAGACCACTTCTACGGTATTTACTTCTTCATCGGGAAAGTAAGTACTCAATGGCTGGTATTCCTCATCGACCGGATTTTCGGCCAAGTGATCTGCTAGCGCCTGGGCTTTCATTGCCGTGCGAGTGACATAGACTATGTCGAATTCGGTAAGCAAGATTTGCCATTTAGCCAGTCTCCCAGTAGGCATTGGTTTCTGAAATATATACTTCAAAGGATCCAACCTGCTTATGAGGAACGTAGTGTGGGCTTGGAGATAATGTCTCAGCTTTTGAGCAACCCACGTGAGAGCGCAACATGTCCTTTCCAGCAGAGTGTATTTGGCCTCGTAGCCGGTGAATTTCTTGCTCAAGTAGTAGATTGCTTGCTCCTTCTTTCCGGTTATGTCGTGTTGCCCGAGGACGCAACCGAAAGAGTTCTCCAAGACTGTCAGATACAAGAAAAGTGGTCTCCCTGGTTCTGGAGGGACCAAAACTGGGGGATTCGAAAGGTATTCTTTGAATTTATCAAAGGCTTCTTGACACTCAGTTGTCCATTTGATCGCCGCATCTTTCCTTAACAGCTTGAATATGGGTTCACACGTGCTTGTCAGCTGGGCAATAAATCGACTGATGTAGTTCAATCTGCCCAACAAACTCATCACGTCTTTCTTTGTTCTCGGGGGAGGTAAATCTCTGATAGATTTTATCTTAGTTAGATCTAGTTCGATACCTCTCCTGCTTACGATGAAGCCCAAAAGTTTGCCCGACGGAACTCCGAAAGCACATTTGGCTGGGTTCAGCTTCAAGTCATACTTCCTTAATCTCTTGAAGAACTTCCTCAAATCTTGGATGTGATTATCCTGCGTCCTGGACTTGACTATCACGTCGTCCACGTACACCTCTATTTCCTGATGCATCATGTCATGAAAAATGGAAGTCATGGCCCTCATGTAAGTAGCCCCAGCATTCTTCAAACCAAATGGCATGACCCGATAACAGTAGGTGCCCCAAGGCGTGGTGAAGGCAGTTTTCTCGGCGTCCTCTTCATCTATCAATACCTGATGATACCCAGCGTAACAATCTACGAAAGACTGTATTTCATGTTTGGCGCAATTATCAACGAGGATGTGGATGTTGGGCAGTGGGAAATTATCTTTGGGACTTGCTCTATTCAAATCTCGGTAATCTACACATACCCGAGTCTTCCCGTCCTTTTTCGGTACTGGAACCACATTCGCCAACCATGTTGTATATTGGACTACCCGAATCACTCCCGTTTTCAGTTGTTTAGTGATCTCCTCTTTAATCTTGTCACTGACCTCAATTTTGAACTTTCGTTGCTTTTGTTGAACTGGAGGACAATCAGGATGAATCGGCAATTTATGAACCACTAGATCAACACCTAGTCCCGGCATGTCATCATATGACCAAGCAAACACGTCTTTAAATTCAAAAAGAAGTTGAATTATCGCATCTCGCGTTTTCTTGTCCGTGTGAATGCTTATCTTGGTCTCCCGGATTTCTTCCGGGGTTCCTAAATTTACCGGTTCAGTGTCATTCAGATTTGGCTTAGGTTTATTCTCGAAAATGTTCCAACTCTCGGTTTATTTCCCTAAAAGCTTCTTCCTCATCATATTCTGGTTCTGGGTTCATTAATTCACAGTTAAATAGCTCGTTGTGATCTGGGCGTGAAGTCTGCAAGCATGTCATATTTAAAGCCGCATTATTATAACTGAAAGGAAAGATAAAAGGAAAAATAACAAAAATCAGAACAAAAGAAAGAATGGGAAAGCAATGATTGATTTTTTTTCTATTTTCTTTGGAAAGTTGGAAGACAATAATGTTTACAACTTAGGAATTCAAAACAACAATTGAAAGGAAGAAAACGTTCAAGTTATGTCCTGGAGACAACTTGTGACACAGGAAAGGTGGCAGGACAGGTCTACCCGGACCTCCGTCTAGTCGGGAATGGCGTGGCCTCCCAGTTCTGAAGTTTGGCGTTCGGCCCCACGTACAGCATCTCAGCAGTGCTTGTGCCTTCACCTGGTTGAACCATGTGGACCTCGTAGAGCATCTCTCTCATCGCCCCACATATCTCCTCGATTTCCTCAGCTGTGAAGACCTCATCATCTTCTTCTTCGGCATACCTTGGCCTGATGAAGGTTTCATATAAATCCGGCAATGGTTGAGGTAACTTCCAACCCTCATTTCTCCTTTTCTTTGCCCACTCTTTGTCTGCTGGAGTAGGTTTGAATCCTAGTCCAAAAGGTTTCTTGGTGACTGGCAAGGTAATGGGTTCTGTTATTCCCTGAAGGGTTCGTCCAAGCCCTTTCCCTGGCCTAAATCCGTGCCGGATCATCTCTTTGGCCACCATAACCGAGGCGTTAGACAAGAAAGGCTGGGGGCAGGGTATTCCCTCTTCGTGCTGCTCTGCCAGTACAATCTCGAAAGCTTGATAGACCGTATGTTCGCTCCCTTCTCTCGGTTCAAGATATGGGATGGATGGGTCCCGATAGATAGCATGCTCGTCTTCCCCATGGACCACGATCTCTCGGTCTTCATACTCGAGCTTCACCATCTGGTGAAGAGTGGAAGGCACAGCTCCTGCCGCATGGATCCAAGGTCTGCCGAGGAGGAAATTGTAGGATGTATCCATGTCGAGCACCTGAAAGGTTACTTCAAACTCGACTGGTCCTATGACCAACAACAGGTCTATTTCCCCCATGGTATCTCTCTTGATGCCGTCGAAAGCCCTTACGCAGACATTGTTGGGTCGGATTCTTCCGGTCCCAATTTCCATTCTTTGTAGCGTGGAGAGCGGGCAAATGTCAACACCTGATCCCCCATCCAACATTACCCGCTTGACATAGTAGTCCTCGCATTTAACTGTTAGATGCAAGGCCTTGTTGTGTGCCGCTCTTTCTGGGGGTAAATCGTTTTTGCTGAAAGAGATTTGGTTGACGGCGAAGAATCTTTCCGTCATCCGCTCTAGTTGTTCAACCGAGGTTTCAACTGGCACATGTGCTTCATTCAGGGTCTTCAGTAAGATCTTTTGATGCTCGGCCGACCTCATCAACAATGATAGCATAGACACTTGCTCGGGGTACTTGCGCAGTTGATCTATCACTTCGTAATCCGGCATTTTCATTTGCTGGAAGAACACTTCCGCTTCTTCAACGCTTAAAGGCTTCTTTGGTGGGAAGCGCCTTTGTGTGGCGTTGTTCAGCTCTTGGGTATTTGAATACCTTCCAATGAAAGTATTTTCTGGAAGTTCTCCCATGACCTCTTTACCTTTGTACATTACCAAAGTCTTCTGATAATTCCACGGTACTGTGGACGAGTTGGTCATCGGCTTTTGTGGCACGCGTCCGATAACCACTGGCTCATTCAGCCGAGGTGGTTGAATCGTCCCCCGGACCACATAGGCCCCTTTTGGCACGTACATAGGTTTTGTCTTTTTGATCCCGAAGTTCTGCGTCTTCTCAGCTCGACCTCGTGGTATGTAAAGAACTCCATCCTTTACCGGTACCACTTTCTTCTCCATCTTCTTTTCAGGCTCGCTCTTTATAGCCTTGGCCTCCTCCCCCTTTTCTGGTTTCTGGTCTGTCTCAGGCCTTTTCCCCGTGTCGACAATGGCGATTATAGCTTTCAGAGTAGGGTCGAATTCTTTGTCTTCTCAAATCATTCCGATCAGCAGCCCATTATTGTGAGCAGGTAATGGATTGTTAGTTACATTCGGGATCTCCTCATCCCTTAGCACTATTTTCCCTTGCTCTATCAAATTCTCGACCACTCTTTTCAACGACCAGCAGTCATTTGTATCATGTCCCTCGGCCCCTGAATGATAGGCGCATCTGACTCCAGCTTTGTAAGAAGGTGACGTCGGGTTTTGCCTTGTTTGAGGGATTGGTTGCAAGAAACCCAACTGGACTAGCTTCGGGAACAAAGTAGAGTATGGTTCACCGATGGGCGTGAAAGTCCGCCTTCGAGGTGGCTCCTGAGGGCGGAAGTTATTCTGCGGGGGTTGCGGGTTATAGTGGTTGCGGTAAGGAGGCTGATTTCTGGGAGGTGGAGCTGGGCCTCGGTTGGCTTGTTGCGGCGGATGGGCATAAGGCTGGGCATTCATGACCATATAGGGTTGATGAGCATATGCCATATTTGAGTGGGGGTAGTAGTGTTGTGGGGTTCTTTCCGGAAAACGGGGCCTGGGATGACGATACTCCCTTGCTTCCGAGGCTGCCATGGTCGTTTCTTCCTTCTTCTTCCCTCTTGTCATTCCTCCGAACCCGCTTTGGACGACTTGGGAGGTCACCCTTATGGCTGCTTGACTCAGAATCCTACCTGTTTTCAGACCATTTTCCACCATCTCTCCAATCTTAATCGTTTCCGCGAAGGGCTTTCCCATGGCTGACATCATGTTTTGGAAATAGTCAGACTCTTGAGCCTGGAGAAAGGTAGTGACCATTTCCGCTTCATCCATGGGAGGCTTCACCCTTGACGCCTGCTCACGCCACTTAATAGCATATTCTCTGAAGCTTTCTTCTTTAAATTCGACAGAGAATTTCGGTCTGGTGCAATGTCGATGTTATACTGGAATTGTTTCACAAAATCTCTGGCGAGATCATCCCATATATGCCATCGGGACATTTCCTGGTCCATATACCATTCCGAAGCTATCCCTACTAGACTTTCCCCAAAATATGCCATTAGCAATTCTTCTTTTCCGCCGACTCCCCGCAATTGGTTGCAATATTTCTTAAGATGTGCAATGGGGTCACCGTGCCCGTCGTATTTCTCAAACTTTGGGGTCTTGAAACCTACTGGCAGGTGCACGTGAGGGAAGATGCATAGGTCGGCGTAAGAGACGCTCTTCTGTCCGCTCAATCCTTGCATATTCTTCAAACTTTGTTCAAGGCTTCTCATTCTTTTGGCAATCTCATTTTGTTCTGCAATTCTGGGGTTCTGATCCTGCCCGGGTGCAAGCTCGCACTGAGGCGGTGGAGGATTAGTGCTGGTAGCGAACCTAGTTGGTTCCATTGAGAACGAGGGTGCTTGGAATGTAAAAGAGGATGAGTCAAAGCTTGGCTTGTACGTAGCAGGCTGTGCCGTAATCGGGCAGGGCGGTGCAGTAAAGATGTTCATGCTTGCATCGGTGGCTGACATTCGGGGATGAGGCTCAGAAGGCGATCCAGCAGAGAAGGCTGAAGTGGCTGGGTACCCGAATGGAGTAGCAGGATAATTTATGGGGACATTAGAAGTCCCACTTGACCTGGAGAATAATTCAGGGAATCCGGGGACGACACTTGGCGGCTTTTTCCCATTATTCCAGTCGTCCAGCATTTCCAACATGCGGAGTCGTAAGATTCTATTTTCTTCCGCAGTTGCGGATTCAGGTGTGAGGACGGCTGAGACCGAGCTCTCCTCGGAGACAGGGATTGTTTGCAACGGAATTTCTGAAGACATTTCCAAACTTCCTTTTGACCTGGTGAAGTAAGTGTGAGTGTTGCTTCTGGTTCTAACAACAGGTAGTTGAACACTTCTCCTTGACCTCGTGAAGTATGAGTGCGAGGCCAGACTTTCACCAAACCAACCGTCTTTCCAAAAAACCTGGAGGTACTCAACGACAAACGCAGGGTTAATTTGTAGTAAACAACAGATAGGCAATCTCACGTTGGGCATGATGCACCTATACAGTTAAGTGGATTCCTACATGTTTGCTACGAGAGCATGCGTCGTTCCGGCATTTTTCCTCTTATTATTATTTTCCCCTTTTTTTTTGTTTTTCTTTTTTTTTTATTTTGCAGTAAAAAAAATGCGACCGGATCCGATGAGGATTGCCTACGTATCACGATGCCTACGTGAATCAGATCATTACGTAGTTCGAAAAAACACAAATGAGCATAAAAGAAGCAACCTCTTTATTGTTGAAATGGTCTATTACAAACTACATTTTGCAAAAGAAAGAGCAAACCTTGAAAATAAACCTAGACTCAAAATAGACTAAAAATCACCCTGATGGGAAAAACAGGCAGAAGATGCTAAGATACAAACTTGACTTATGAGTGCATTATGGTTTTGAAAATTGGCGTCCGCGGGGCATCGTTCGGCCTCGCCGCGGTCCTAGGCGTGAGATCCCTCTCAAGTTGTTCCAGCTCATGCATAGTCTGCTTGACATAACCCATCACTGCCGAGAGGATGGTAACGCTGGTCATGTTCTCACATCGTAGACATCGTCTGGTGATGGCATGGGCAATGGCCTTGATCCTATCTCTGGTTTGCTTCTTCTCTACGAGTAGGCGTTTTATCTGATCGCTACATATCTTGAATACCTGAGCATCCTGCATATGCTGATTCTTCAGTCGCCGTACTTCTAACTTCATCTGGGCTAATGAGTTATACCAGTATCTGCTCTCAATTTGGAAATTCTTGGCCTGATCAGCTGCTTTGATCTCAAGTATAGCCATCTCTTTCTTCATTTTGGCAACAGTTTTCTCGTGGTCGCGTTTCGATTGGTTCAAATGTCGGCGATGCTTCTCTATTCTTATTCCCCACTGTGCCTTGAGCTTTGCCATAATCTTTCCCGATTCTTCTAAACCATCTCGCCACTCCGCGACTTCTCTTTTTAAACCCTTAATCAACTGCTGCTCTGATCGACTTCTGGGCTGTTCATCAAGAGACAATCTCAATTTTTGGATTTGGGCCTTAAGTTCTTCATTCTCTTGGACCAATTTATTCTTTTCACTTCGATCCGCCGCGATTTGTATGTTGTTATTGAACTTCAGACTGTCAATTTGTAGCTTCAAATCACCGATCTCTGCCCGATACCCCTTTTCTTTTGCTAACCAATTCCATTGCCCTTGGGATGATTCTACAAAGTCTTTGAGATGGGGTCTCTTAGCTGGTCTTTCGCAAGACAGGTCGCCTCTGAACCAAGCGTGATACCCTGGGGCAACTTCCCCTTTTGCTATATCCATCACACAAGTTCTTGCCGTCAGATGTTGGCACTCACTCCAGATTTGGCGAACTTCTTCTTCGGGGAAACGACCATCTGGACTGATCTCAATCACTTGGGTACTCAGATCTTCATCTTTCGGCACCACTTGATACCTCCCAAGTTGCCTCAAAACCCGATATGGGGCGTAGGGTTGGATGCTTTTAAGTCCCATCAACAGAAAGTGGGGCCTGGTTGCTGGCATGTATATGATTTCCTCAACAGGCGACCATCCGAGCGTCCATTGGATTTGGCTAGCAGTGAGAGTTCGGAAAAATGAGGTCCATGATGTGACGCCCTCAGGTAGATTGAAACCTTTGACTCTAGTGTAGAATTCTCCAATGCAAGTCTTCTCAGGCGAACCGTAACCCAAGAGCGGAGAGCGGCGGCATAAGTGATCGGTCATCCATATTTGCAACAGTAGGTTACATCCTTCGAAAAAGTCGCCCCTGGCTCGACAAGCAGTGAGAGCCCGGAAAATGTCAGCCATAATCATAGGCGCTAGAGTACTCTTATCTTGGGTGAGCAAAGTACTGACAACCCCGGTTATTTTTAGATCGATGTTGCCATCCTTCCTCGGGAACACTATAAGACCTAAGAAGGCCGTCATGAATGCTAACTGCCTGTGTTCGTCCCACTTTTGTCGGTTGCCTTTACTACATAGTTTGAAATCCGGCTTATTGAACCCGCCTTCATGACCGTATCTAGCATACATGAGATGGAGACTGCAGAAACCTTTGGAAAGATCTGGATGGTGAAATGTTCGGGGTATTTTCAGAAAATCCAAAAACCGGTGTACCGTGACGGCCCTAGGTGCAATCAAGTACTTGAACCTTAACGGAGCTTCATCACCCCCAATGTATCCCGCTATTTCTTCCAACGTCGGGGTGAGTTCGAAGTCTGAAAAATGGAATACATTGTGCGCCGAATCCCAGTAAGTGACCAATGATCTGATAATATCGCCCCGAGGCTGAATGTCTAGTAAATCCGGGAGATTTTTCAGATATTTCCTCACTTTGCCTTGCCCCTCCTTGCCTAAGTCGTTCCACCATAATCGCAACTCAAAAGGGATCTTGGTCATTATTGAAAACGGTTCGTTTTGTATTGTGCTCATCCTGCACATTTATTTAGGGTGATAAACTTTATTAGACTCAAAAATTAAAATTATCTAGATTTTTGCAAAAACGGGAGGTTGGACCCGCCGAGGGTTGCCTACATATCTCACCCTGTGCGAGAATCAAACTGGCGTAGTTCGATCAGATCGAAATAGGGGAAACAAAAAATAAAATCCTTTAAAGAAAAGAAGAATAACCCTTTTTTTGAAATTTTATTATATGTTTTGTTTTTCATTTTATTATTTATTTTTGAAAAGAGACCAAGGAAATATTTACACATTTTAAACTTCCTCTTTTTTTGAAATTTTGAAAATCTTTTAAAGAGGTGCTACAAATGAAACAAATAGATTTTTTTATTTTTTTTATTTTTTATTTATATTTTTTTTGATTTTGAAAGTGATTAAAAGGAATAGTCGAACTGAAAGGCAAGTTTTTTTTTCCAGAAAATTCCGGTTAGGTTTGACATTACTCGGACATGGTTTTTTTTTCAAAAGACTAAGTAATTATCTCCCTACCCTGCTATTTTTTTTTTTTTGACATTTTTCGGAAACCGGTCAACATGCAGATCCGAAGCAAATAGATGCGCACAACAAACGGGATGCAACAAGATGGTCTTTTCATTCCAGGTTGCCTGTCCTAGACGGACCCAACCCCTGTGTTGAGTCCCCTATGTCAAATGCAACATGATGCAGATAAGCGTTCCTACTAGGGGATCCGGCATGAGGTTTCGTTATACTAAGTTGGTAGATGTTCTAGACTGTGTACCCGAGCGGACAACTCGGGTCGAGGAGGGGAAACTTACCGGGAACCAAAAGGCTGTCCGGCTTCGTAACTTATCCGTCCTCTTTCTTATTTCAGGTATCGACACTAACAGAATAGGGAGCCTCGGCCAGCGAGCTTCTCCCCGGAGGTGAAGAGAGAATGGTTCGGCACAGTTTATATACAGTTCAGATAATATTAAAGCGATAAAAGACAACGGTTAGCACGTTATGTCAAAACAATGTAATAAATATCAAATAATAAAACCAAATATAACAATTATTCTAAGCTCGAATTCTTGAACCCTGAACCAATGGTTCTGGGTTCGATTTCCCCAGCGGAGTCGCCAGAGCTGTCACACCTCCTTTTTGCGCGCCCGTCCCCGAAGGGTTAAATGCGCGAGGGAGTTTTTCCAATTTAAGTGACAATATTCGAAATGGGATTATTTATTTAATTCAGAGTCGCCACTTGGGAAAGGTTTGGCTTTTGGTGTCCCAAGTCACCGGTTTATCTTGAATCCCAAATTGAGGAAATTTTCGACTTTTCCAAATGAAGTCTGCGAACCAGAAATTCTAAGTAAGGAATTCTGTTGACCCGAGGGAAG
The DNA here is from genome assembly GCF_000715075.1 of Nicotiana tabacum. NCBI lineage: Eukaryota > Viridiplantae > Streptophyta > Magnoliopsida > Solanales > Solanaceae > Nicotiana > Nicotiana tabacum. Next base: position 41,900,569 of record NC_134080.1, on the reverse strand, counting down.
GTGTTAGGCACCCTCGAATCCCGTGGTTCTAGCACGGTCGCTTAAATTGTTATAATGGCTAAATATCTGATTTAAATACATGTTGTGACTTATGTGCTTTTATTAAGTTTAAACCGCTTTTATTATTATCATTTATTTTTATAGAATTGCAACGTCGTGAAAATGCATCTCGAACCACGTCACAGTCAATGCACCCGTGGTCGTCGACACATTTTGACTCCGTTGAGATTTGGATTTGGGTCACATCAATGTGCACCCGTGTTTAAGAAGGTTAAATTATTAAGCCGCGCCTAAAGAGTCTAACGCGTTATTATTTTTGTAGAAGGCCATGAAATTCACTAAACGGCCTATCCCGAATTCTAAAAAATTTATTGTGGTTATTTATTGAGGGCCCCGCAATTTTGCATTTTTTATTTGGCGAGGCTCGTCTCTATTTTAGAAAGGATATCCTAAAGTGGCTACATTTCTAATGCGTTTGTCTCTAAAACTAGAAGGAAAAGGTACATGATAATTTAATTATATGCTTTGGCCTAATCCGGATTCTTATCAACTTCTGATTAATTATTTATAAAGTGGAGAAAACATTATAATTCATGGAAAAATGCTTTAATTTGACAAAGAGACTACATGCGAGCTGATGATATGCTATACTTGCATCCAAACGTTTCTTTAATTGAATTTCAATAGACTTATTTAGGCTAGATTAAGGGAATTAACTACTAGGCGTTATTACTAATAGGGATTCAGACGCGCTTCCATATACTGCCTCGCGGGTCCTGATAAAGGAAACTAAAAATAGAACAGAACATAAAAAAAATGGAAGTACTCTATCGTATGCATATCATTATAGCTAACAGGAATCTGGTCAGTCGCTATGTCAATTATCTGTACATTCTGTGTACTGTACAATTACATACCTCATAACAACAAATGACTATAAACTAAGACGCAAGAGACTAGAACTTAGTTAAACATCAACTGATCTTTCCCTGCTATTGAAATTACAAACTAATCAATTATATAGAAAGAAATCAATTATGCCATGAGTATTACAACAAAAATTTAAACTTCTCCAACCTTTCATTTCATGCTTTCAGATTGTTATAGTTACACCAATATGAGACTTGAAATGTGTACCTGGATACTGAAATGCAAAGAAGAAGTGGAAGCAGAAGAGTCAGCAGCAGCAGCACAAGAATGGTAGTAACAACAAAAGCAACACAACAACAATGACAATCCCAGACCAAACAGACCAAAGCAGTGAACCAATGGTACAGTACTCAATGTTGATCTTTTCCAAAACTCAAAGGAAGATCCTAAAATCTGATAGAAACAGACCAAACTGGATGTTGGATTTAAAACATGAAAGGATGAGGAAAAGTAGTGTTTCCAGTCGAACA